>NC_042969.1:24986480-25181549 GCF_901001165.1 Salmo trutta | reverse complement strand
CCCCCATCCACACTTGCTATGCCTATTCCCCCCCATCCACACTTGCTCTGCCTATTCCCCCCATCCACACTTGCTATGCATATTTCCCCCCATCCACACTCCACTTGCTATACCTTTTCCCCCATCCATACTTGCTATACATATTCCCCCATCCACACTAAACATGCTATGCCTATTGCACCCCATCCACACTTGCTATGCCTATTCCCCCCATACACACTCCACTTGCTATGCCTATTCCCCCATCCACACTCCACTTGCTATACCTTTTCCCCCATCCACACTTGCTATGCATATTCCCCCATCCACACTCCACATGCTATGCCTATTGCACCCCATCCACACTTGCTATGCCTATTCCCCCCATACACACGTGCTATGCCTATTCCCCCATCCACACTCCACTTGCTATGCCTATTCCCCCCCATCCACACTCCACTTGCTATGCCTATTTCCCCATACACACTCCACTAGCTATGCCTATTGCCCCATCCACACTCCCCTTGCTATGCCTATTGCCCCCCATGCACACTCCACTAGCTATGCCTATTGCCCCCATCCAAACTTGCTATGCCTATTCCTCCCATCCACACTCCACTTGCCATGCCTATTCCCCCCCATCCACACTTGCGATGCCTCTTCCCCCATCAACACACCACTTGCTATGCCTCTTCCCCCATCCACACGTGCTATGCCTCTTCCCCCCTTCCCCACTCAACTAACTATGCCTATTGCCCCCCATACACACTCCACTTGCTATGCCTATTGCCCCCATCCACACTTGCTCTGCCTATTCCCCCCATCCACACATGCTATGCATATTCCCCCCATACACACTCCACTTGCTATGCCTATTCCCCCATCCACACTCCACTTGCTATACCTTTTCCCCCATCCACACTTGCTATGCCTCTTCCCCCATCCACACTCCACTTGCTATGCCTATTGCCCCCATCAACACTTGCTATGCCTATTCCCCCCATACACACGTGCTATGCCTATTCCCCCATCCACACTCCACTTGCTATGCCTATTCCTCCCATCCACACGCCACTTGCTATGCCTATTCCCCCCATCCACACTCCACTTGCTATGCCTATTTCCTCATACACACTCCACTAGCTATGCCTATTGCCCCATCCACACTCCCCTTGCTATGCCTATTGCCCCCCATCCACACTCCACCAGCTATGCCTATTGCCCCCATCCAAACTTGCTATGCCTATTCCTCCCATCCACACTCCACTTGCCATGCCTATTCCCCCCCATCCATACTTGCTATGCCTCTTCCCCCATCAACACGTCCTATGCCTCTTCCCCCCTTCCCCACTCAACTAGCTATGCCTATTGCCCCCCATACACACTCCACTTGCTATGCCTATTGACCCCATCCACACTTGCTATACCTATTCCCCCTATCCACACTCCACTAGCTATGCCTATTGCCCCCCATCAACACTCCACTTGCTATGCCAATTGCCCACATCCACACTTGCTCTGCCTATTCCCCCCATCAACACTTACTATGCCTATTCCCCCCAATCAACACTCCACTTGCTATGCCTATTCCCCCATCCACACTCCACTTGCCATGCCTATTCCCCCCCCATCCACACTTGCTATGCCTCTTCCCCCCTTCCCCACTCAACTAGTTATGCCTATTGCCCCACATACACACTCCACTTGCTATGCCTCTTCCCCATACACTCTTGCTATGCCTCTTCCCCCCATCCACACTCCACTTGCTATGCCTATTGACTCCATCCACACTTGCTATACCTATTCCCCCTATCCACACTCCACTAGCTATGCCTATTGCCCCCCATCAACACACCACTTGCTATGCCTCTTCCCCATACACTCTTGCTATGCCTCTTCCCCCCATCCACACTCCACTTGCTATGCCTATTGCCCCCATCCACACTCCACTTGTTATACCTGTTCCCCCATCCACACTTGCTATGCCTATTCCCCCATCCACACTCCACTTGCTATGCCTATTGCCCCCAATCAACACTCCACTTGCTATGCCAATTCCCCCACATCAACACTTGCTATGCCTATTCCCCCCATCCACACTCCACTTGCCATGCCAATTCCCCCACATCAACACTTGCTATGCCTATTCCCCCCATCCACACTCCACTTGCTATGCCTATTGCCCCCAATCAACACTCCACTTGCTATGCCTATTCCCCCCCATCCACACTTGCTATGCCTCTTCCCCCCATCAACACACCACTTGCTATGCCTCTTCCCCCATCCACACTTGCTATGCCTCTCCCCCCTTCCCCACTCAACTAGCTATGCCTATTGACCCCATCCACACTTGCTATACCTATTCTCCCTATCCACACTCCACTTCCTATGCCTATTGCCCCCATCCACACTTGCTATGCCTATTGCCACCCATCAACACACCACTTGCTATGCCTATTCCCCCCCATCCACACTTGCTATGCCTCTTCCCCATCCACAATCCACTTGCTATTCCTATTCCCCCCTTCCCCAATCAACTAGCTATGCCTATTGCCCGGCATACACACTCCACTTGCTATGCCTATTGACCCCATACACACTTGCTATGGCTATTCCCCCCTTCCCCACTCCACTAGCTATGCCTATTGCCCGGCATACACACTCCACTTGCTATGTCTATTGCCCCCCATACACACTCCACTTGCTATGCCTATTGCCCGGCATACACACTCCACTTGCTATGCCTATTGCCCCCCATACACACTCCACTAGCTATGCCTATTGCCCCCCCATACACACTCCACTTGCTATGCCTATTGCCCCCATACACACTCCACTTGCTATGTCTATTGCCCCCCATACACACTCCACTAGCTATGCCTATTGCCCGGCATACACACTCCACTTGCTATGCCTATTGCCCCCCATACACACTCCACTTGCTATGCCTATTGCCCCCCATACACACTCCACTTGCTATGCCTATTGCCCCCATACACACTCCACTTGCTATGTCTATTGCCCCCCATACACACTCCACTTGCTATGCCTATTGCCCCCATACACACTCCACTTGCTATGTCTATTGCCCCCCATACACACTCCACTTGCTATGCCTATTGCCCCATCCACACTTGCTATGCCTATTCCCCCCTTCCTCACTCTACTTGCTATGCCTATTCCTCCCATCCACCTCACTTGCTATGCCTATTGCCCCATCAACATTTGCTATGCCTATTCCCCATCCACACTCCACTTGATACGCCTATTCCTCCATCCACATTCCACTTGCAATGCCTATTGCCCTCATCCGAACTACACTTGCTATACCTATTCCCCATCCACACTTGCTATACCTATCCCCCCATCCACACTTGCTATGCCTATTCCCCCATCCACACTCCATATAAAATGCCTATTCCCCCCCATCCACACTTGCTATGCCTTTTCCCGCATCCACACTCCACTTGCAATGCCTATTGCCCCCATCCACACTTGCTATACCTTTTCCCCCATCCACACTTGCTATGCATATTCCCCCATCCACACTCCACATGCTATGCCTATTCCCCCCATCCACACTCCACTTGCTATGCCTATTTCCCCATACACACTCCACTAGCTATGCCTATTGCCCCATCCACACTCCCCTTGCTATGCCTATTGCCCCCCATCCACACCCCACTAGCTATGCCTATTGCCCCCATCCACACTCCACTTGCTATACCTATTCCCCTATCCACTCTTGCTATGCCTATTCCTCCCATCCACACTCCACTTGCTATGCCAATTGCCCCCCATCCACACTCCACTAGCTATGCCTATTGCCCCCCATCCACACTCCACATAATATGCCTATTCCCCCATCCACACTCCACTAGCTATGCCTATTGCCCCCCATCCACACTCCACTAGCTATGCCTATTGCCCCCCATCCACACTCCACATAATATGCCTATTCCCCCATCCACACTCCACTAGCTATGCCTATTGCCCCCCATCCACACTCCACTTGCTATACCTATTCCCCCCATCCACACTTGCTATGCATATTGACCCCATCCACACTTGCTATACCTATTCCCCCTATCCATACTCCACTAGCTATGCCTATTGCCCCCCATCAACACACCACTTGCTATGCCTATTGCCCCCCATCAACACACCACTTGCTATGCCTCTTCCCCATCCACTCTTGCTATGCCTCTTCCCCCCATCCACACTCCACTTGCTATGCCTATTGCCCCCATCAACACTCCACTTCCTATGCCTATTGCCCCCATCCACACTTGCTATGCCTATTTCCACCCATCAACACTTGCTATGCCTCTTCCCCCATCCACAATCCACTTGCTATGCCTATTCCCCCTTCCCCACTCCACTAGCTATGCCCATTGCCCGGCATACACACTCCACTAGCTATGCCTATTCCCCCCTTCCTCACTCTACTTGCTATGCCTATTCATCCCATCAACCTCATTTGCTATGCCTATTGCCCCATCAACATTTGCTATGCATAATCCCCCCATACACACTCCACTTGCTATGCCTATTCTGCCATCCACACTCCACTTACTATGCCTTTTCCCCCATCCACACTCCACTTGCTATGCCTATTCCCCCTATCCACACTTGCTATGCATATTCCCCCCATACACACTCCACTTGCTATGCCTATTCCCCCATCCACACTCCACTTGCTATGCCTATTCCCCCCATCCACACTTGCTATGCATATTCCCCCCATACACACTCCACTTGCTATGCCTATTCCCCCATCCACACTCCACTTGCTATGCCTATTCCCCCCATCCACACGTGCTATGCCTATTCCCCCCATCCACACTCCACTTGCTATGCCTATTCCCCCCATCCACACTTGCTATGCATATTCCCCCCATACACACTCCACTTGCTATGCCTATTCCCCCATCCACACTCCACTTGCTATGCCTATTCCCCCATCCACACTCCACTTGCTATGCCTATTCCCCCATCCACACATGCTATGCCTATTCCCCCATCCACACTTGCTATGCCTATTCCCCCATCCACACTCCACTTGCTATGCCTATTGCCCCCATCCACACTTGCTATGCATATTCCCCCATCCACACATGCTATGCCTATTCCCCCATCCACACTTGCTATGCCTATTCCCCCATCCACACTTGCTATGCCTATTCCCCCATCCACACTTGCTATGCCTATTCCCCCATCCACACTTGCTATGCCTATTCCCCCATCCACACTTGCTATGCCTCTTCCCTCATCCACACTCCACTTCTTTCTTTTCTATTCAGGCTGGACCACTGCAGAGGTTGGGATGATAATCACCCTGCGGAATCACAAAGGAAACCAAGCAGAGGAAACATGAGAAAAGATTCCTTCATCATACAACCTAGCCGCT
Source organism: Salmo trutta (assembly GCF_901001165.1). Taxonomy (NCBI): domain Eukaryota; kingdom Metazoa; phylum Chordata; class Actinopteri; order Salmoniformes; family Salmonidae; genus Salmo; species Salmo trutta. The sequence continues at coordinate 25,176,160 of NC_042969.1, read as the reverse complement.
GCAGAGAACCTATTATGGGCCTTTTAAAGTGGGGGAACTCAGGGTAGTGTGTGGCTGCTGACTCAAAGGAGGACAAGTCCCTCCCTCTGTGGGCCAAGCCCTCAGGGAACAATAGTGGACAATCTTAATCCCCAGTACCACATAATGAGCTGTAAGCTTTCCTTTCAGCACAGAAATGTCTCCCTGCTTACCGCTCTAATCACAGACAAATGCCCTTGTCCCATTCACAGGCCTGAAAACCTTGTTCTTTCCTGCACCTCTCAGCTAACCCTCATCACTCGCTCCATTTTTAAGTGTTGATGAAGTTTGAGTGCTGGACGACCCGTGAGAATGGATGGATGGGACCTAATTTCTCGTTGCATTGGAGGGCTCTCGTTGAGATACTTTCCATTTTTTGATGGGTCGGCATCTGCTTAGATGTTGAGAGGCTTTTTGTTGATGTGAGATTCTCACTGTGCTATCATGTTGTTGAGGAAGGCCCATGTTGGAGATGTGGTCTCGGAGTGGACAAATTACCAATCTCGTTCCCTCATTATTCCCAGCGAGCCGCTACACATGTTCAGAATGACTTATTGAGAACGAAAAAGACATAGCATGCTAACTGCATGAGAAATGGTAATGCTTTCATTGAGAATTTCAGTCAAAACTGTGGGTTGGCTACTTAAGTTCCATTAGGGAGAGTTTGTGCGAGCTTGATTTACTCTGGCCCACATTCTAACACATACAACACCGCCTCTAGCCTCAAACAGAGCTTGACTCTGTGTCCGCATGTTATGTTAGATCTTTTAATCAACTTAAGGTCTTGTGAACATAACATGTTTTGCACTTCTGTTTGCTATTTATGGCCTGTGGGCCTCATTGACCTGAGCTCATACAACTCGTTTTTGAGTAAAAAAAAGCACAATGTATGGATTATTTTGACTATAACAAATACTCAGATGAAACATATTGTGCTATTTACCACAGACTAATTTGTGTCAAAGTTGAACAAGGACTCTCTCCTCCTCACCAGTGTCATGATCAATGATATGATCAAGACCCTCACATACACTATATCGTTTGGTCATTGTGCTGCCACAGAATTAATTGTGAGCAAGGCCTCAAAAAAGCTTTATATACCAGAGCTGTGAGAAAACTTCAATATATTATTGAAACAATGTTACGGTTGTTTGTGAGAATGCCAACAGGTATGGAAAGATTATATTGGGGAAAGGTTCCTGTGGGGGTTGCCATGGAAGCCAAGAAGGGGAGTGAGGTGTTTGTGTGTGTGTGTGCTCAAACACACATGCACCTGGGGGTCTGGGAGAGGCAGTGCGTCCATCTATTGAATGGGCGTGTGCCTGAACTCAATTTTATACACTAATTGTAGTCTCACCCATTAATTTCTAATGACCGGTCATTTTTGACTGGGAACACCACAGGTGTACAAAAGTTAAATAAAACACCCAAAATGTAATGAAAATCATCAAAATGTATTTTGTGTGTTCAGATGCTCTGTGTGGACAAAGTCACTTATGACAATCAGATTAAATGAACTACATTTTTCAGAGAGAAAACTTGTAAATCGGTCCAAATCGACCGGAACACAGCAGGAGGTTTAATACATTCAGTAGCATGATAAGAATATTCCTGGAAAATTTGGGGTAGGTGCAACGTAAGACAAAAAAATGACAAGGGTTCGAGTGAGAGGACTAACTAGTGTTTCCAAGTGGCCACACACCTCTCGAAAGTGTGCACAGTTCCTAAGTCATTTCAATGTACTTTCATGACTCATAGAGTCTTCAACTATAAGGTGTTTTTGTTAGCTCTCCTAGCTGTGCCGTTGAGGAACTAGAGAAAGCACAGTTGTTTTCTTTGGAACAAAACCCTCCATCCCCGCCTTTACACAATTACTTTTGTTGTTTACGCAATCCAAAAACGGTCCAACGGTCCATTAAAAATCCCAATCTGGGTCAGGTGGGCATAATTTGAAAACTTGTTCTATTGCCAACATGACTAGCTAAGTTATAAAATACGATCTTACAGTGTTAGGCTTCACAAGGCAATTCAGAGAAACAGATCGTAACTTTGATGCTCATAGAATGGCGTCATGCGTGGTCCACGTAACATTTTCTTCACAATACAACACACATAGGCTCATTCTGTTCAATACAACCCAGGGTATAACCCCATGTCAAACTGCACATCAAACATAGTGATCATAAACGTTGACACTATATATTACTTGAGTTTTATTATATGGAAATGTGAAGTGTAGAATCATAGGTGTTTGTCTTGTATGACATCAAAGAGGTATTTATTAGAATCATCAACGTCTCATCTTTCAAAATACATTGAGTCCTCAGACAGCAAAACATTTGATAAAGTTGCCCAATTACCAGGAGGGATGGGGGCAACTTCTTGTCACACGGTGCTCAAGTTCAGAATGGCTGTCAGTCAAAACCCATACAGAGCTGTCAAGCGCAGAGCCTGAGCTCCGACTTCATGCATAGCATGTTACTGTACAGCCACTGCATTCCAATGAAGGTGTTTATCAGTGTTCAAATCTGACATTTTCAACCCGTATACGGGTAAGAGTGTAAAGGGTTAACCCATACAACACTGCCCCTAACCTCAAACAGAGCATGAAGACATACACAAGAAAACAATAGACCCGAAACCAATTCAACTCCTGAGAGAAAGAAGACTTCCAGCTGAAGCATGCAGCGCTCTGCCAGGGAACCTTTCTTCCCTTTGAGCGGCGGGTCAGTGAGGGAAAGGGAGAGGGCTGGATGAGGAATCCATTAAAACAGAATGACAGCTAATCGGCTTAGGGAGAGCTGCTCTGTGGCCGGACCAAATGAAAGATTTTGGTTCCAAGACTCCATGTTCCATTTAAGCTCCCAGTGGAGCCGCATGAGCCCCCGATGGGGAGACAAACGACCAGCCACTTCAGGGATGAGGGGACAATTAAGCGCTACAAATGAATAAGCCCACTAGCCAGATCAGCTCTGAAGATGCATCAACTCTCTTTATTCTAGAGAACATTCCTGTAATAAAAGTAAGTGTTTCAAAGCGTACAGTTTTTTAAATTTTACCTTTATTTAACTAGGCAAGTCAGTTAAGAACAAATTCTTATTTTCAATGACGGCCTAGGAACAGTGGGTTAACTGCCTTGTTCAGAGGCAGAACGACAGATTTTTACCTTGACAGCTCGGGGATTCGACCTTGCAACCTTTCGATTACTAGTCCAACGCTCTAACCACTAGACTACCTGCCGCCCTGATACCGTGAACAGCATTGGTCCAATCTAAAGACGTTGAGCTAGTATTTTCTGATGTCTGCCTGAATAGTTCTCATCCATTCTCTCAATCTTGTTTCCGTTTATCTGTGGTCAGTGAATTGATCCAGGACCGTGATGTGGGCCCATGACAGTGCAGCCTCCTCTCCAGCCCACAGGAACAGGCAAGCGTGAAATGGAAGTCTGGACCCTGTGCTTGGGGGGGGGGGGGGGGGGGGGGGGCTCTGTCCCTGCCTCACAGGTCTGTTGCTGTTTTCCTTTCCGGCTCTTTGAATAACTGCTTGCAAATAGCTTTGAAACCCAAAGCCCCACTCCCACCTGTGGCATGGCAACCCCTCTGGACTGCTATGTTGACATTTGTGTTGTTTTCTTCATTTCCGCTGTGCTGTTTCCAGGGGGAGTAGGTTCTCTAACAATGTGATAGGGAGGTATTGTTATCAGCTGGGGGGATAGGATAGCAACGGTCTAGTTAACATTGTAGGCACAACAATCTGGCTCAACTAAACTAAACACTATACGATATCACTATGGTCTATCTGTGGCTATGGCTGCAGAGAATAGTGCTCTTTAATGAACTGGCATGGACTGTACATAATGCTGAAGTTACACTAAAAAGATCTTAGAAATGTGTGCAGCTTACTGCATGTATACTACTCCCTCAACACACAGCATTTCTAACTTTTACGATGTGAGAAACAGGTTTGTGAATTCTAACATGAGGGAAAGCAGAAGCTCTGTCTGTCAACTCTGATTTCTACAGCTCTGCCACACCCTGTAACCCTGTTCTGTTCCAAATGGCACCCTATCCATTTCTAGTGCACTACTTTTGACCAGGGCCGATAGGGCACTTTATAGGGAATAGGGTGCCATTAGGGAAGCATGCTCTGTAACACTGTTCCCCTTCCTGATCCTTCCCTACTACAGACTGCCAGTCAACCCCTGGTTCCTGACCACCCATTCGCTCATACCACCCCACCACCATGGCAGGCAGACCTGTGGACACATGGCCAGTGAGGATTAGTGGAGCACAAGTGAAGACAAATTTACCCAGCCACACGCCACAAAGGCCTCGTTAGCACATGAAGGGGAGGCAAGCGGGGGGGTCAACATCAGAGAGCAGCTTCCCAGCTACCAACACTACCCCAACGCCCAGCTCTCTGAACCAAGAACTAAAGAAAAACCGCCAATCCTATCCTCCCCCTTCCTGTCCACCTCTTGCAATGGTAGCGTGGCTAGAAGTTCAATAATTAAGAAGCTGAAAACAGATGTGAAAACACTACAAAGATGCCAGATTCCAGATATAAACATATATCTAAATTAAATCACCAACTATTCATTTCAAATAAATATTTTCCCTTCCACATGAAGTCAAAATCAAACGGAAATCAGCAAATTACAGTAAAAGCCCTTTGTAACTTGACCACAGGATCTGAGTGCAGACCATGGAACAGCCTTCAGCATTCAACCCTCTGTGTGTGAGGGAGGGAGGGAGGGACAGCCGCTGTTTGAGGCCCTACACTTTGGTTTCTTTCTTCTCCCTGTCTGATGAGACACCAGATTTCTCAATAAAACTGCAGTAACTCGAGTCAATGCCTCCGAGCACTTTTCAATTTATTCAACATCTAATGGGATATCGTGGAGAGCACCCATGAAGGTTGTGATATTGGTGGTAACATGATCTGTTTTCTTAGGTTCTGCACGGAGAGAGCTGTGGAATTTGACACTTGCGTCATGGTGCGGAGAGAGAGAGAGAGAGAGAGAGAGAGAGAGAGAGAGAGAGAGAGAGAGAGAGAGAGAGAGAGAGAGAGAGAGAGAGAGAGAGAGAGAGAGAGAGAGAGAGAGAGAGAGAGAGAGAGAGAGAGAGAGAGAGAGAGAGAGAGAGAGAGAGAGAGAGAGAGAGAGAGAGAGAGAGAGAGAGAGAGAGAGAGAGAGAGAGAGAGAGAGAGAGAGAGAGAGAGAGAGAGAGAGAGAGAGAGAGAGAGGAGAGAGAGAGAGAGAGAGAGAGAGAGAGAGAGAGAGAGATTAAGGAGAACAGGCAGGTCCAGAGAGTTTGTTCCCAGTTCATTTACCTTCTCGTAACATTTCTTTCTCTGTGTGTTTTTTCAGTACAGACTCAAGGTCTGTGTGTGTGGAACATGGATACAGTGTGCCTGCCTGTAAAGAAAATAACATTCTGAGAATGACAATTTCGGGACAGGACACCCTTGCGATCCTCTACCATATGCAGTAATCGTTACACCTCAGATGTAAGACACATGACCAATAGTGTGTTATTAACTTGCATTTAAGATGAGTGTCTCTAGTACCACACATTCAGAGTTCTTACAGCAATATTCTTACTTACAAGGAATAACAGACCGTTCCAGAGCCTATCACAGTTGTGCACATGGAGGACGGACATATGTAGAGGGCAGAGAGAGTGACATTGACCTCTCACTCCAACAATCACCAGTGTAAACACAACTCACCAGGCAGTCATGCACTCTAACCAGCAGCAGTCACATTCTGGTCAGATTAACCAGACTGATCCAGTGAACAAAAGTGTTTATTTTAACTACTGTTACTAGTAAAAAAACATGCCCCGATATCAGTCTGGCACATCCCTATTTGGACACAAAATGTGACCTTCAGAGTTAACTTTGTTCCTGTATTGACACCCTGACATACACCCACGAAGCCTATCCTGTTCAACTCCTGAAAAGGAAAACTAAATGTTGCTGCTGGTAGAGGTGATCACTTCTGCACTAGCCGTACAGTATGTCTACACCCCATCCCACTGGCAGCATGTGAGGTCAACCATCATAAATAGTACAGTCAGGTTACTGAACCGTACTGTACACGAGTTGGTACAGCTACACATTTTTCCCATAACCTTTAGAGTACAGTGAAACCCTGGGTTAATGGTAAGAGAACCAAGTGCATAGAGAAATAGATACAGTCTGCCTGTCTATCCCTCCTGGTTCAGGATCAGTCTATCTGCCTGTCTATCCCTCCTGGTTCAGGATCAGTCTATCTGCCTGTCTATCCCTCCTGGTTCAGGATCAGTCTATCTGCCTGTCTATCCCTCCTGGTTCAGGATCAGTCTATCTGCCTGTCTATCCCTCCTGGTTCAGGATCAGTCTATCTGCCTGTCTATCCCTCCTGGTTCAGGATCAGTCTATCTGCCTGTCTTTTCCCCCTGGTCTAGGATCAGTCCCAGATGTTGGCTCAGTCTGAGCTTCTAGCGCCAGAGTAAGCTGCAAAAATCACCATAAATCACATTGTGTCACTTTCAACCAGCTCCCTACACACACACATCTCTATCCAACACTCCTTTCTAGTCACGCTTGTGTTGTCATCACACTAATAAATCCGGTAGTGTCATTCACGATGGTGCAGTACACAACTTTATAAATATGAGAAGTAGCTTTGTGAGTACAGTACAAGCTGTGGGTCCCATCATGAAGCCATTCTCCATCTCACTTTGTTCCTCTACATCAGTGGTTCTCAAACTCTTTCACTCAGAACACCCTTTACTAGTGTTGAGGAACTTTCACTCAGGCCCCCCTTTAGCCAGGCCTGCTAGAAAACTCTGAGCTTGGTGATAGAAGTCCAGATCAACATGTGCTCCTATTTCGTGAGGCCAATCCTCAAAACTGAACAATCCCCCAGACAAAACAATTGGATGCCAGAGGCAGCAGGCATTAATAAACAAACTGGGATGCTCGTGTGGCAAGAGGAAAAATAAATCTGTCATCATGGCAGCCTGCAGTGTAGTAGTAGTGTAAATTCATTCACATATGAGTAAGTGAAGGGGATGCAGCGGGTGGGAGGGAGGGAGGGGAAAAAGGGAAGGAGGACACGGCCTGCCACTGACTGTCACGTTTGTCGTACAAAGGAGACCAAAGCGCAGTGTGTGTACCGTTCAACATTTTATTTAAACTGTGAAACTATGCAATACATACAAATAAATGACTAAACAAAACAACAAACCGTGACGAAGAGGTGCAACATACACTTACTCCAAAATAATCTCCCACAACTCCTAGTGGGAGAAACAACAACTTAAATATGATCCCCAATTAGAGACAACGATGACCAGCTGCCTCTAATTGGAGATCATCCCAAAAAAACAACAACATAGAAATACAACAACTAGAACCCCACATAGAAATACATAAACTAGACAAAAAACCCAACATAGAAAAAAGAAACTAGAACCAACATAGACATAAATAAACTAGACACAAGCCTCTGTCACGCTCTGACCTACTCTACCATAGAAAAATAAAAGCTTTCTATGGTCAGGACGTGAAAGTACCCCCCCCCCCCCCCCCGCATAGCCCCCGCTCCGCCAGCTGATCCCTCTGCTTTCGTGTCACCGGACCGTGGATCATCTGGGGTGGGGAGATTACAGTATGTACAACCTCCCACTCATTTCAAGACGGACCAACCGTGGTCCCACAATGGTTGAAAGACTGAGCCAAATGCAACGGTCGGAAATGAGCATCATACAGTGCATTTGGAAAGTATTCAGACCCATTGACTTTTTCCACATTTTGTTATGTTAAAGACTTCTAAAATGTTTTAAAGTTATTTTTTTCTCATCAATCAACACACAATACCCCATAATGACAAAGTGAAAACAGGTTTTGAGAAATGTTTGCAAAAAAAACAGAAATACCTTCTTTACGTAAGTATTCAGACCCTTTGATATGAGACTCGAAATTGAGCTCAGGTGCATCCTGTTTCTATTGATCATCCTTGAGATGTTTCTACAATTTGATTGGAGTCCACCTGTGGTAAATTCAATTGATTGGACATGATTTGGATAGGTACACACCTGTCTATATAAGGTCCCACAGTTGACAGTGCATGTCAGAGCAAAAACCAAGCCATGAGGTCGAAGGAATTGTCCATAGAGCTATGAGACAGGATTATGTTGAGGCACAAATCTGGGAAAGGGTACCAAAAAATGTCTGCAGTCACCAAGACTCTTCACAGAGCTGGCCGCCTGGCCAAACTGAGCAATCAGGAGAGAAGGGCCTTGGTCAGGGAGGTGACCAAGAACCTGATGGTCACTCTTACAGAGTTCCAGAGTTCCTCTGTGGAGATGGGAGAACCTTCCAAAAGGACAACCATCCTGAGGGGCCCCCGCTGATCCTCAACACAGGGGACCCAGGGGTGTGTGCTTAGTCCCCTCCTGTACTCCCTGTTCACTCACGACTGCGTGGCCAAGCACGACTCCAACACCATCATTAATTTTGCTGAGAACAAAACGGTGGTACACCTGATCACCGACAATGATGAGACAACCAAGAGAGAGGAGGTCTGAGACCAGGCAGTGTGGTGTCAGGACAACAACCTCTCTCTCAAAATGAGCAAGAAAAAGGAGATGATTGTGGGCTACAGGAAAGGAAGGGCCGAACACGCCCCCATTCACATCGACAGGGCTGTATTGGAGTTGGTCGAGAGTTTCAAGTTCCTTGGTGTCCACATCACCAACAAACTATCATGGTCAAAACACACCAAGAAAGTCGTGAAGAGGGCACGACAACGCATTTCCCGCCTCAGGATACTGAAAAGATTTGGCATGGGTTCCAAGATCATCAAAAAGTTATACACCTGCACCGTCGAGAGCATCCTGACTGGTTGCATCATTGACTGGTATGGCAACTGCTCAGACTCCGAACGCAAGGTGCTACAGAGGGTAGTGCGTACAACCCAGCACATCACTGGGGCCAAGCTTCCTGCCATCCAGGACCTCTATACAGAGGAAGGACCAAAAAATTGCCAAAGACTCCAACCACCCTAGTCATAGACGGTTCTCTCTGACACCACACGGCAAGCGGTACCAGAGCGCCAAGTCTAGGACCAAAAGGCTTCTTAACAGCTTCTACCTCCAAGCCATTAGACTGCTGAAGAGCTAATGAAATGGCTAACCGGACTACTTGCATTGATCCCCCTCCTCCCACTTTTTTATTTTATTTTTTCATACACTGCTGCTACTCGCTGTTCATTATCTATACATAGTCACTTTACCCCTACCTACATGTACATATTACCTCAATTACCTTGACTAACCTGTACCCCCGCACATTACCTCGGTACTGGTATTGTTAATTTATTTGTTGGTCTTTTTATTTATTTTTACTTTACTTTATTTTGTAAATATTTTCTTAACTCTTATTTTTCTTAAAACTGCATTGTTGGTTAAGGGCTTGTAAGTAAGCATTTCACTGTAAGATCTACACCTCTTGTATTTGCCACATGTGACAAATAAAATGTGATTTGAAGCCAACTCAGTCTGCTGCGACTGACTGCTCCTGTGGTTCATCAACCAGCTCACTCTGTATAATAAATCCATACACCATTCATGATGAACAACTCAGTCTGCTGCGACTGACTGCTCCTGTGGTTCATCAACCAGCTCACTCTGTATAATAAATCCATACACCATTCATGATGAACAACTCAGTCTGCTGCGACTGACTGCTCCTGTGGTTCATCAACCAGCTCACTCTGTATAATAAATCCATACACCATTCATGATGAACAACTCAGTCTGCTGCGACTGACTGCTCCTGTGGTTCATCAACCAGCTCACTCTGTATAATAAATCCATACACCATTCATGATGAACAACTCAGTCTGCTGCGACTGACTGCTCCTGTGGTTCATCAACCAGCTCACTCTGTATAATAAATCCATACACCATTCATGATGAACAACTCAGTCTGCTGCGACTGACTGCTCCTGTGGTTCATCAACCAGCTCACTCTGTATAATAAATCCATACACCATTCATGATGAACAACTCAGTCTGCTGCGACTGACTGCTCCTGTGGTTCATCAACCAGCTCACTCTGTATAATAAATCCATACACCATTCATGATGAACAACTCAGTCTGCTGCGACTGACTGCTCCTGTGGTTCATCAACCAGCTCACTCTGTATAATAAATCCATACACCATTCATGATGAACAACTCAGTCTGCTGCGACTGACTGCTCCTGTGGTTCATCAACCAGCTCACTCTGTATAATAAATCCATACACCATTCATGATGAACAACTCAGTCTGCTGCGACTGACTGCTCCTGTGGTTCATCAACCAGCTCACTCTGTATAATAAATCCATACACCATTCATGATGAACAACTCAGTCTGCTGCGACTGACTGCTCCTGTGGTTCATCAACCAGCTCACTCTGTATAATAAATCCATACACCATTCATGATGAACAACTCAGTCTGCTGCGACTGACTGCTCCTGTGGTTCATCAACCAGCTCACTCTGTATAATAAATCCATACACCATTCATGATGAACAACTCAGTCTGCTGCGACTGACTGCTCCTGTGGTTCATCAACCAGCTCACTCTGTATAATAAATCCATACACCATTCATGATGAACAACTCAGTCTGCTGCGACTGACTGCTCCTGTGGTTCATCAACCAGCTCACTCTGTATAATAAATCCATACACCATTCATGATGAACAACTCAGTCTGCTGCGACTGACTGCTCCTGTGGTTCATCAACCAGCTCACTCTGTATAATAAATCCATACACCATTCATGATGAACAACTCAGTCTGCTGCGACTGACTGCTCCTGTGGTTCATCAACCAGCTCACTCTGTATAATAAATCCATACACCATTCATGATGAACAACTCAGTCTGCTGCGACTGACTGCTCCTGTGGTTCATCAACCAGCTCACTCTGTATAATAAATCCATACACCATTCATGATGAACAACTCAGTCTGCTGCGACTGACTGCTCCTGTGGTTCATCAACCAGCTCACTCTGTATAATAAATCCATACACCATTCATGATGAACAACTCAGTCTGCTGCGACTGACTGCTCCTGTGGTTCATCAACCAGCTCACTCTGTATAATAAATCCATACACCATTCATGATGAACAACTCAGTCTGCTGCGACTGACTGCTCCTGTGGTTCATCAACCAGCTCACTCTGTATAATAAATCCATACACCATTCATGCACAATACATACACTTCATACAAATGCAATTTATCACATTTGATACCAAATTTGAATGAATACTGGGCCATAATAGCAAGCTTAAGACACTTGAGCCCTATAGTCATAAAAGTCTAGAATCAGCCTTGCTTCACCTCTGAGCCTTGCTGGATCCCAGTGGCTGACGCCTGCATACATTGGTCAGTGCACTGATATCTTCAACGTAGTAACAGATATGCAACGAGAATTTCCCTAAAATTGTGAACAAGTGTCGTCATGTAACTCTCTTGACTGGCATCTGTAACCGGATCGAACAGTAAATCTTTTGTGCGATCAAATACAATAAAGTGGAAAACGAAAACTGTGGAAATATTTATACAAATGAAATGTGGTCCGTGAAGCAGCAGTTGGCGAGGCAGCCAGAGACAAGCCTTAATGGGAAAAAGGTGTCAATACTTTAGTGAGTTAAGAAAAAAACATCAAGGCTCTTTTAGTCCCGGTGTGGGTTAGACTTTAGTCCCGGTGTGGGTTAGACTTTAGTCCCGGTGTGGGTTAGACTTTAGTCCCGGTGTGGGTTAGACTTTAGTCCTGGTGTGGGTTAGACTTTAGTCCCGGTGTGGGTTAGACTTTAGTCCTGGTGTGGGTTAGACTTTAGTTCTGGTGTGGGTTAGATTTTAAAAAGATGTCAGTCCCGGTGTGGGTTAGACCTTGCCTTTCCAACCATGCCAGATCATTTTTGGGACCACACAAGAGAAGCATGGATTCATGTATGTTCCCATGTTTGATTCAGAGTTCACCAAGCAGACTGGTTGGGCTAATGAAAATACACTTGCCTGTTTCCATACTAAGTGGACCTCAGTGGGGATCTCATAGCTTAATGCTCCTATTACATGACCTACCGTCTTCTGGGGTCAAATCCACGATTCATGACGCTCTCCTTCAAAGCCAACACGGCAGGAGGCACTGAAGTCTAATTCTGCATCTGCACAATTATGTGACCCTGCCCTAGTTAACGTGTACGTTCCCTGACTGCAACATACATGGAAGTCAAATTGGCGGCCCCCTTTGAACGCTCCTTATTCGTGCCACGTAAACAACATGCTGTCCGGGCTTGGTTTAGGAGGCGAGAGGAGGCAAGCCAACAAATAAAACAAGAACAAGTTTAAGAAACCTGACTAAACGGCATCTCCAGGCCCGTGTCGGCGCTTCAAACACGGGCTGGCACCCAGAGCAATCTGGTACAGGCAGGGGGAGGGAAGGAGGAGCAGCTGCTGCTGAGGTCATCTGGGCAGCTGCCTCTTTCCACACCTCACAGGCCCAGCCAGCCAACACTGGGGCCCAGCCAGCCATCATTGTAGCCCGGCCTCCCACTCCACGCTTCAAATAACTACGGCAGACCTATTCTCCATTCAGACTCTCTCTCTCTCTCTCTCTCTCTCTCTCACTCTCTCTTCCCTCTTGTGTTACAAATATATATATATTTTTTACTCTGCATCGTTGGGAAGGGGTCGTAAGCAATCATTTCACGGTAAAGTCAACACCAGTTGTATTTGGCGCATGTGACAAATTAAACTAATTTGATTTTCTCTTACTCTCTCCTCTCTTCAGTCGTGCCATTTGTATTTGAGTGATCTGATTGGTCGTTTATTCAAGCACCACTACGCTCCCACAAGTCACAACTTCTCGACCAATCCAGAAGTTAACATGTTCACACAGCACAAGCAAGCTGTCCTGAGGAAAAAGAAGAGTCCATCAATCTACTCTCTGTGTTATTTATTTTAGGGAAAGTGATTTACAAAAGTAAACTTTCAATAGTGAACATACTATCAATATACTGGCTACTGTTGATAGTCTACAAAAAAAAGCTACCAAAATACACGATAGCATCTGTCTTGGCTAGCCTACTGTAGCCAGCTTGATATTTCTTTTAGAACCACAGTTCTCATAAAGGTGCAGCATCCTATTTTGAGCTGAAAAAAATATTCTCAAAGTGACATACTTTAGAAACTATAATGAATGCAATTAATACAATGCAATTATTAAGAATAGAGTAATGACTTGCATTGCTAAATTCTATTAAACAGGTTTTTAATACATCATAATAAACAAAAGAGGCGGCAGGTAGCCTAGCGCTTAGTGCATTGGGCCAGTAACCAAAAGGTTACTTGTTCGAATCCACAAGCCGACAAGGTGAAAAATCTCCAAGGCACTTAACCCTGATAATGGTAGACCCTGGCCGTGACCCCACTCTCCAAAGGTTGATTAAGGGGAGCTGGGATATGCAAAAACATTTGATTTATATATTATAAATATAGCCTCATTAATAGCTGCATATAGAGAGAAAGCATGCCAACCTATAGGCCCTGCATGACCCCAATGCATTTAGAAACTATACCATGTCCGGGCCAGTAGACATTCTATTCGGGCCAGTAGGTTTTTGGTACCATTCCACTGATTTCGCTCCAGTTATTACCACAAGCCTGTTCTCCCCAATTAAGGTGCCACCAACCTCTTGTGGTTAGCAACTATGGTTAATTTATAGTGAACAGAGCCAATGTGAGGGTGCGTTAGTACTGAATAGACCCAGTGTGAGTGTCCGTTAGTACTGTGGTAGTAAACAGACCCAATGTGAGGGTCCGTTATTACTGAACAGACCCAGTGTGAGGGTCCCTTAGTACTGTGGTAGTGAACAGAGCCAATGTGAGGGTCCGTTATTACTGTGGTAGTAAACAGAGCCAATGTGAGGGTCTGTTAGTACTGTGGTAGTGAACATAGCCCAAAAGGCACCCTAATTCCATATATAGTGCACTACTTTTGCACTATATAGGGAATAGGGTGCCATTTGGGATGTAGCCAATATGAGGCTGAGGGTGGGTCAGTGGTAATGGCTTCCCTCCTTTTTGAGTCTGATTTACCACCAGTGGAGTTAATTACCCTCCTTCCTTTGTCCCAATGGCAGCCATTCTGGCCACGCAGCCAGGGGCCACATACGCTGAAGCCCAGTTCCTGCTGTTTAAACACCGGCTCTGTTTAGACTGATGGAGAACTTGTTTGTGTTTCCAAAGACGGCAATAATTGTTGCCAGTTTGGCTTTTTTACAATATCAGTTAAGTGTCTACAGACATCTGTCTGAGCATGTTCATTCCAACATTTCCCTGAGTTGTTAGGACACTAGTCAGACTATGAATAATGACCAGCTAAAGAAAACAACCTCTCAAGATAAAACCCTGGCATTGGGAATGAGCACGCTCCACACTGGCCTCGAACACACAAAGTCACACACAGTCAAACTCACTCATATGCAAGCACACACGTTCAACCAAAACAATCTGAATAGGAAAAGCTCTCTCTCTCTCTCACTCACACAAACACACACACACACTCATCCGTGGCATGAGGGTTCATGTCCTTAAATAGTTGGGGTTTGGAAGGAGGGAGGGCAATCACAAGACCAGCCCATGGATGGATGACCCCCCTCCATCCCAGCGTCCGTCTCTCCCCAGGACACCCGGCCAAATTAGGCCCTGATTCATTAGGCAGACAGCCTCAGACATGACATGGCTTATAACCATCACACCTGAACACAGGCAGGCACCACTCATAGACAGGGCTCGGGGGTGGTTGGGGTCACAGAGAACCAAGGAGGAGAGTAGTAGGGTTATTATTTCTGTGTCTTATTGTCCAAGTTCACTGGTTTCTGGCCTGGCGTCAGGGTGGTGGTGGTGATTCTCTAACAACATGAATGAATGTTGCTGGCTGTGAGGACGAGGAGCCATTCCACTGATAAGAATGATATGAGGAGAACCACTAACCAGCCAACCAGTGGTAGTGTGAAATCATAAAACATATTAGATCCACTTGGCTCCCGTCGAGGTAGAGGAGGAGATACTGTACTGACTGTGTAGTAGTGGATAGCTTGGTTTCAGGTCTGTTCGTGCTGTCTTGGTCATTGTCACACCCCAAGACAGTAAACAGATCTGGGACCCGGCAAGGTGGATGGGAGGGGGGGAGGAGACTCACCGATGACGATGAGGGTGTAGTTGATGTTGACGCTGCCGAAGCCATTGGTGGCCTTGCAGATGAAGGTGCCTGCGTCTTCGGCCTCCACCTCTTTGATGCGCAGTGCCTGCCGCAGCACCCGGAAGCGCATCCAGCCACTGTGGATGTTGCGGCCATCCTTTGCCCACATGATGAGGGGTGGAGGGTCGCCCTCCACGGGGCACTGCAGCTTCATGGTGCGCCCGATCCGCACCGTCTGCCGGTGGGCGATCTTCTCTGCCACGTGGGGAGGGCCTGGGACAAGAGAGGAAGACGTAACAGTGTTATAATGGGACCTACAGTAGATTACAGACAACTGAATCAATCAGTAATATGCAGCTACAATGTTTGCTACTTCAGGTAAATATGGGCTGACATACAGAACAGAACAATGCTGAGCCTGGTACTGACTATAATCTGAACTGAGATCAACCTTACATCAACCTTAAACAGAAGCTGGTGTGCTCTGATCTGAGGATTAGAAAAACAATGTCTGTGAGGAGATATTAAGATTAAATAAAAGGTAGAGTGGAGAGGGGGAATTTGAGGGGGTGATTTAACGAGGGAAGAGAGAATAAAATGCGTAGGAGAGCGGGAGAAAGGCAGACAGAGAAATAAAACACAGAAAGGATCTGTGGTCTTCTGTTCCATCTCCATCCTCTCCTCTTAAATACATGTTGGATGTGGAGCCCAGCAGTCTAGAACAGTCCCCTGTGAGCAGCACATCTAGAACAGTCCCCTGTGAGCAGCACGTATAGAACAGTCCCCTGTGAGCAGCACGTCTAGAACAGTCCCCTGTGAGCAGCACGTCTAGAACAGTCCCCTGTGAGCAGCATGTCTAGAACAGTCCCCTGTGAGCAGCACGTCTAGAACAGTCCCCTGTGAGCAGCACGTCTAGAACAGTCCCCTGTGAGCAGTACATCTAGAACAGTCCACTGTGAGCAGCATGTCTAGATCAGTCCCCTGTGAGCAGCATGTCTAGAACAGTCCCCTGTGAGCAGCACATCTAGAACAGTCCCCTGTGAGCAGCATGTCTAGAACAGTCCCCTGTGAGCAGCATGTCTAGAACAGTCCCCTGTGAGCAGCACGTCTAGAACAGTCCCCTGTGAGCAGCACGTCTAGAACAGTCCCCTGTGAGCAGTACGTCTAGAACAGTCCCCTGTGAGCAGCACGTCTAGATCAGTCCCCTGTGAGCAGCATGTCTAGAACAGTCCCCTGTGAGCAGCATGTCTAGAACAGTCCCCTGTGAGCAGCACGTCTAGAACAGTCCCCTGTGAGCAGTACATCTAGAACAGTCCCCTGTGAGCAGTACATCTAGAACAGTCCCCTGTGAGCAGCACGTCTAGAACAGTCCCCTGTGAGCAGCACGTCTAGAACAGTCCCCTGTGAGCAGCACGTCTAGAACAGTCCCCTGTGAGCAGCACGTCTAGAACAGTCCCCTGTGAGCAGTACATCTAGAACAGTCCCCTGTGAGCAGCATGTCTAGATCAGTCCCCTGTGAGCAGCATGTCTAGAACAGTCCCCTGTGAGCAGCATGTCTAGATCAGTCCCCTGTGAGCAGTACATCTAGAACAGTCCCCTGTGAGCAGTACATCTAGAACAGTCCCCTGTGAGCAGCACGTCTAGAACAGTCCCCTGTGAGCAGTACATCTAGAACAGTCCCCTGTGAGCAGCACGTCTAGAACAGTCCACTGTGAGCAGCATGTCTAGATCAGTCCCCTGTGAGCAGCATGTCTAGAACAGTCCCCTGTGAGCAGTACATCTAGAACAGTCCCCTGTGAGCAGCACGTCTAGAACAGTCCCCTGTGAGCAGCACGTCTAGAACAGTCCCCTGTGAGCAGCACGCAGTCCCCTGTGAGCAGCACGTCTAGAACAGTCCCCTGTGAGCAGCACGTCTAGAACAGTCCCCTGTGAGCAGCACGCAGTCCCCTGTGAGCAGCACGTCTAGAACAGTCCCCTGTGAGCAGCACGTCGAGAACAGCCTTTCTGAATAAATCACATCACATTTCCACCGGGTTCAGTCCCTGGGCACCAGAAGTCAACACGTCATTACTGCCTTGTAACTTGCACATCTTCAACCCCTTGTACAAAGTCAGCCCTTCCAATTGCCAAAGTGATATGTGTGAGGAAAAATGCTAAAAATGCTAAATTTCTGACTACAGTACAACTAGTGCTTCATGTGTTTAGTGTTAGCCATCCGTAGTGGTGTGCAGTGATGCGTTGAGCGAGACATTAGTGCTAGCTTCTCCAGCCCACACACTACAGTACATGGCACACTCCCTGGAAGCAGTCTGGAGGCAGTCTAGTCTGCAGGCAGTGTGATAGTTTCACTTTTAACGTCTGTGGGAAATGGTAACCACCGTCGCTTGTCAGCTGGCCACATCTCCCTCCTTATTCTTCAGCTACCGGGCTGTGGCTGGACAGATTCACTGGGTTGTTTGTGTGCTGGTCTTACTACTGTTTGTGTGTGTGTGTGTGTGTGTGTGTGTGTGTGTGTGTGTGTGTTTGTGTGTGTGTCAGTATCACTACAATGTGCTCCTTGGTTAGTCATTATTACAGGGTTAAAACTAAGGGGCCCACCTAAGTAACACCAGACAGAAATCCTTCCCTCCACCATGTTGTGAGTCATGCTAATGCCCGTTAGCGTAAAGCTAATTCCAGATTTGATTATTATGACTTGCATGAAATGTAGTTCGATGGAGCCTGTGAAGAGAAGCATAGATACACAGCAGTTCAGAGGTTGGCATGAATTTTATTTGGTGGGTCGTTAGAGAAGCATTTTTGGCTTGTAGTTGAAAAGTTTTGTTGTTCTCACTCAAACAATGGCTGTTCAGCTTTGACTGTCACATCTTTCTATCATATCCATTCATCCTCTAATCTGTTTTAGCCAATCATTTTACAGAGATGGGAATCATGGTGAATAATTCTAGAGAGCAGTATGGACCCACTGGTTGAATCAACGTTGTTTCCACATTTGAATGAAATTACATTAAGCCAACGTGGAATAGACATCTGTACCCAATGGGGAAGGTGTAGAGGGGCAGTCATACCAAGACGGTGGCACATCACTCTTTTCACAGGAGAACGCGAGAACCAACATTTAAACGGATGGAGGTTGAAAATGTGAAAAATAAATTAGTCACAGTGAGGAATTCACTGGACTCATCTTCATCCTCCCACTTCACTGTTACTGGTTGACTCATCAGGAGCAGAAACCTCTAGTAAAACCTTCCTGGTCAGACTTTCTCATCAGGAGCAGAAACCTCTAGTAAATCCTTCCTGGTCAGACTTTCTCATCAGGAGCAGAAACCTCAAGTAAATCCTTCCTGGTCAGATTTTCTCATCAGGAGCAGAAACCTCTAGTAAAACCTTCCTGGTCAGACTTTCTCATCAGGAGCAGAAACCTCTAGTAAAACCTTCCTGGTCAGACTTTCTCATCAGGAGCAGAAACCTCTAGTAAAACCTTCCTGGTCAGACTTTCTCATCAGGAGCAGAAACCTCTAGTAAAACCTTCCTGGTCAGATTTTCTCATCGGGAGCAGAAACCTCTAGTAAAACCTTCCTGGTCAGACTTTCTTATCAGGAGCAGAAACCTCTAGTAATGCCTTCCTGGTCAGATTTTCTCATCAGGAGCAGAAACCTCTAGTAAATCCTTCCTGGTCAGACTTTCTCACAGATTGGAATCTCATTCTCTCTGGAAGCCTGTAGACCTAAAACCCCGCTCTCTCTCTACCTCTCCTTCTCTCTCTTCGTGTTGATTTACAGCTGTACTGCTCTGTGCCTTCTGTTTGAGAGAAAGCCCAGGATTCAGGTCCCATAACTGCTCCTCACACCAAAAGGCTCTGGGGTCCAACAGAACCGCACCACACCACCGCACCTCCCAGAGATCACAGGAGTACGACACAAGACTGCACCCCCCACACACTTTCACCAGTTAACCTGCTTTTCACTCCTCTGCCCTTCTCTTTTGGCCAGAGTGATGAATTGAACATACAACAGACACCTCTCTGAGGAGCTTTCCTTGACGTTGGAGGGACGACTGGCCTGGAATCAAATACTGTTAAACCTCTCTCTGGGGGAATTAAACAGAAACAACCCAAAAAACGGTCTTTTTTATGAGATTATCTGTCAGTGTGAATGCAGGTCACTGTTGCTTTGTGTGTGTGCGTAAATGTTTATGAATGTGTGTGTGTGTGTGTGTGTGTGTGTGCGTGTCTGTGCATCAGAGAGAGAGAGCGAGCGAGAGGGAAAGGGAGAGAGAGAGTTGTGTGAGGAGAGCAGAGGGAATTGTGGGGAGAGGAAATTGCAGGCTGGACCTTTTAAAACACAATCTGTTTTGTCCATTTAAACCTAAATGCCTTACCCTATGCTGCTGCCGCTGGCCCCACTTGGGGGATCTAAAGTACACTAAATGGCCGGCTCGTCGAACGTCTCATCCCAAAATCATGAGCATTAATATGGACTTGGTCCCCCTTTTGCTGCTATAACAGCCTCCACTCTTCTGGGAAGGCTTTCCACTAGATGTTGGAACGATGCTATAACGAGACCATTATTCCTCCTCCACCAAACTTTACAGTAGGCACTATGCATTGGGGCAGGTAGCGTTCTCCTGGCATCCGCCAAACCCAGAATAGTCAGTCAGACTGTCAGATGGTGAAGCGTTACTCATCACTCCAGAGAACATGTTTCCACTGCTCCAGAGTCCAATGGCGGTGAGCTTTACACGACTCCAGCCGACACTTGGCATTGCGCATGGTGATCTTAGGCTTGTGTGCGGCTGCTCGGCTATGGAAACCCATTTCATGAAATTCTTGATGAACAGTTCTTGTGCGGACGTTGCTTCCAGAGCGCTTCAGCACTCGGCAGTCCCATTCTGTGAGCTTGTGTGGCATACCACATCATGGCTGAGCCGATGTTGTTCCTAGACATTTCCACTTCATAATAACAGCACTTACAGTTGTCCGGGGCAGCAATATGACAAAGTGACTTGTTGGAAAGGTAGCATCTTATGACCGTGCCACATTGAAAGTCACTGAGCTCTTCAGTAAGGTAATTCTACTGCTAACATTTGTCTATGGAGATTGCATGGCTGTGTGCTCAATTTTATACACGTGTCAGCAACACGTGTGGTTGAAATAGCCGAATCTACTAATTTGAAGGATTGTCCACATACTTTTTTTGTTATATATAGTGTAGCTTAAAGAGGTAGCCTGCTTCTATATCCCTCATCTCTATGAATTTCTCCTTAAGCTGCATAATCCCATTTCTCTTTATTCCCTTTTACAGCAAACTGGCTTAAGGTACGGAGGGAGTCAACATACTGGCTTAAGGTATAGAGGGAGACAACATAGTGGCTTAAGGTATAGAGGGAGACACCATAGTGGCTTAAGGTACGGAGGGAGTCAACATGCTGGCTTAAGGTACGGAGGGAGTCAACATGCTGGCTTAAGGTACGGAGGGAGTCAACATGCTGGCTTAAGGTACGGAGGGAGTCAACATGCTGGCTTAAGGTACGGAGGGAGTCAACATACTGGCTTAAGGTACGGAGGGAGTCAACATGCTGGCTTAAGGTACGGAGGGAGTCAACATGCTGGCTTAAGGTACGGAGGGAGTCAACATGCTGGCTTAAGGTATAGAGGGAGTCAACATAGTGGCTTAAGGTATGGAGGGAGTCAACATGCTGGCTTAAGGTATAGAGGGAGTCAACATAGTGGCTTAAGGTACGGAGGGAGTCAATATACTGGCTTAAGTTCCATCTTAAATAAGCCTGCTCCATAGAAAAATGTAGAAGTAGGAATAGATATAGCCCTTGGTTCACTCCAGACCTGTCTGCCCTTGACCAGCACAAAAACATCCTGTGGCATTCTGCATTAGCATCGAATAGCCCCCGTGATATGCAACTTTTTAGGGAAGTTAGGAACTAATATACACAGGCAGTTAAGAAAGCTAAGGCTAGCTTTTTCAAACAGAAATGTGCATCCTGTAGTACAAACTCAAAAATGTTCTTGGACACTATAAAGTCCATGGAGAATAAGAGCACCTCCTCCCAGCTACCCACTGCACTGAGGCTAGGAAACACTGTCACTACCGATAAATCCACAATAATTGAGAATTTCAATAAGCATTTTTCTACGGCTGGCCATGCTTTCCACCTGGCTACCCCTACCCCGGTCAACAGCCCAGCGCTCCCCACAGCAACTCGCCCAAATCTCCCCCACTTCTCCTACACCCAAATCCAGATAGCTGATGTTCTGAAAGAGCTGCAAAATCTGGACCCCTACAAATCAGCCGGGCAAGACAATCTGGACCCTCTCTTTCTAAAAGTATCTGCCGAAATTATTGCAACCCCTATTACTAGCCTGTTCAACCTCTCTTTCGTATCGTCTGAGATTCCCATAGATTGGAAAACTGCCGCGGTTATCCCCCTCTTCAAAGGGGGAGACACACTAGACCCAAACTGCTACAGACCTATATCTATCCTACCCTGCCTATCTAAGGTCTTTGAAAGCCAAGTTAACAAACAGATTACCGACCATTTCGAATCTCACCGTACCTTCTCCGCTATACAATCTGGTTTCAGAGCTGGTCATGCGTGCACCTCAGCTACGCTCAAGGTCCTAAACAATATCATAACCGCCATCGATAAGAGACATTACTGTGCAGCCGTATTCATCGACCTGGCTAAAGCTTTCGACTCTGTCAATCACAACATTCTTATTGGCAGACTCAAACTACTTCTCCGATAGACTTCCGTATGTCAAATCGGAGGGCCTGTTGTCCGGACCTCTGGCAGTCTCTATGGGGGTGCCACAGGGTTCAATTCTCGGGCCGACTCTCTTCTCTGTATACATCAATGATGTCGCTCTCGCTGCGTAGACACCATTCTGTATACCTCTGGCCCTTCGTTAACTAACCTCCAGACGAGCGTCAATGCCATACAACTCTCCTTCCGTGGCCTCCAACTGCTCTTAAATGCATGCTCTTCACCCGATCGCTGCCTGCACCTGCCCGCCCGTCCAGCATCACTACTCTGGACGGTTCTGACTTAGAATATGTGGACAACTACAATGTCGCAACTTCCACCGAAGGTGGCTCCTCTCCCTGTTCGGGCGGAGCTCGGCGGTCGTCGTTACCGGCCTACTTGCTGCCATCGATCCATTTTTCCTTTTCGTTTGTGCCTGTGTTTTTTCACACCTGTGTTCATTTAGTTGATTTCGGTGGGTTTATTTACAACCCGCTGCCTGCTAGTCTTTGTGCGGGATTGTTTGTATGTGTTCCACGTTAGTGGTGCGTGTCTGCACCACGGGGTTTTCATTTTATTCGGTAGTGTTACCGTTTTCGAGACTTTGTTTTAGGAGTCGAGGTTTCTCCTCCGTGTGTAGTTAGTTTCCCTGTGTGTGGCGACTTCGTTTTGTGCATGTTTTTCCCTCATGTTGTTATTGAGTTCGGGACTACCATAATAAATGTTTTGTGCCACTGGAACTTCCTTGCTCTCCTGCTCCTGATTCCTGCACCCCCTCCTACTAGGAGGCATTGTAACATACAAATACCTAGGTGTTTGGTTAGACTGTAAACTCTCCTTCCAGACTCACATTAAACATCTCCAATCCAAAATGAAATCTAGAATCGGTTTCCTATTTCGCAACAAAGCATCCTTCACTCATGCTGCCAAACATACCCTCGTAAAACTGACCATCCTACCGATCCTCAACTTCGGCGATGTCATTTACAAAATAGCCTCCAACACTCTACTCAACAAATTGGATGCAGTCTATCACAGTGCCATCCGTTTTGTCACCAAAGCCCCATATACTACCCACCACTGCGACCTGTATGATCTCGTCGGCTGGCCCTCGCTTCATACTCGTCGCCAAACCCACTGGCTCCAGGTCATCTACAAGTCTCTGCTAGGTAAAGCCCAGCCTTATCTCAGCTCACTGGTCACCATACTGGCTTATTAAGGTATAGAGGGAGTCAACATACTGGCTTATTAAGTTATAGAGGGAGTCAACATACTGGCTTAAAGTACGGAGGGAGTCAACATACTGGCTTAAAGTACGGAGGGAGTCAACATACTGGCTTAAAGTACGGAGGGAGTCAACATACTGGCTTAAAGTACGGAGGGAGTCAACATACTGGCTTAAAGTACGGAGGGAGTCAACCCACTCGTTTTTATTTTTATTACAACACGTCATAATTATTTTCTATATTACACGTCTATTATTATTATTGCTAAAGGTACTGCATACGTAGGTGTAAACATATTTTTTTTTAGGAAGAGATAGTACTTGTATAGCCTATGAAAGTAGCATAAATGTGCAGAAAGTAGTTTTGAATGCATTTTATTGAAGGGAAACAATAACAGTCTTCAACTTTTTTGTCAACATAGTGATATATTCTTATATATTGTACAATGAGGAATTCAACTACAAAATACTAGTCTTCTCCCATTTTTTTAACCATTGCCCCCACTATGGTTGCACATTTGGGGAATATTCAGGAAGTGCAAACTTTCCGTGGGATTTAACAGGAATATATGGGAATTAATGAGAATATATGGGAATTAACGGACATATGTGCAAATTAATGTTAATACCATTTAAATGTAGATGTTTTTTGCATTGGATATATTTACCATATCATATGGAGACAGAAACATAAACCTTTTACCTTATCATAAGTTGACATAAATGCAAATAATTAAATCCTTCCAATAGAAATACAAATTTAAAAAATTTGTTACGAATTGAACTTTAATTAAATGAGTTGACTCTTCACATGGGATGATTTCACTGAACAACAAAAGAAAGGGAATAGTGAATGATCCCCAATGATCCATCGCATCTCCCAAAAATGTTTTCAACATACATCTGTAAAATGATAGTCTAGAAACTAAAGCTTTGGTTGTCTTCCTCTCAAGCTTCCATGTCTTCTCCCTGGACCTCCTCAGTGTCCAACTCTTGAACATCAGACTCTGAGGCCTCATCTTCACTGTCACTTTCCAACCTTGTTGAGGATGGCTCGTTGTCATGCTCAAAAAGCCTCAAATTTGCCCGGATGGACATACATTTTTAAATCCTTGTATTGGTCAGCCTGTTGCGTGCTTTGGTGTGTGTGTTCCCAAACAAGGACCAGTTGCGCTTTGAGGACGGCTGATGTTGGTGGGATTTGGAGGACGATGGAGGCAACAGGGGAAAGAGCCTCAGATTCACAAAGTCCCTTCCACCAGGTGGCTGATGAGATAAGTTGGCACGACTGCCATATTGCATCTCCATCCCA
This sequence comes from Salmo trutta, assembly GCF_901001165.1. Taxonomy (NCBI): domain Eukaryota; kingdom Metazoa; phylum Chordata; class Actinopteri; order Salmoniformes; family Salmonidae; genus Salmo; species Salmo trutta. Next base: position 25,151,593 of record NC_042969.1, on the reverse strand, counting down.
AAGCCCTTGCTTGGAAGTGTACTTCGCCAGACTGTCAAAAACCTTGCCCTCATCCAGGCTAAGGTGGTGAGACACAGTAGTGATGACACCATAAGCCTTGTTGATCTCTGCACAAGACAGGATGCTCTTGCTAGCATACTTGGGGTCCAACATGTACGCCGCGGCATGTATGGGCTTCAGGCAGAAGTCTTCACGCTTTTTGATGTATTTCAGAACTGCAGTTTCCTCTGCTTGGAGCAACAATGAAATGGGCAGGGCAGTACGGATTTCTTCTCTTACATCTGCAAGCAGAGTCTTAACATCAGGCAGGATGGCATTGTCTCCCTCAATCCGTGCAATGGCTACTGCTATAGGTTTCAGGAGTTTCAGGCTGCTTACCACTCTCTCCCAAAATACATCATCCAGGAGGATCCTCTTGATGGGGCTGTCCATATCGGCAGACTGTGATATGGCCACTTCTTGGAGAGACTCCTTCCCCTCCAGGAGACTGTCAAACATGATGACAACACCACCCCAATGGGTGTTGCTGGGCAGCTTCAATGTGGTGCTCTTATTCTTCTCATTTTGCTTGGTGAGGTAGATTGCTGCTATAACTTGATGACCCTTCACATACCTAACCATTTCCTTGGCTCTTTTGTAGAGTGTATCCATTGTTTTCAGTGCCATGATGTCCTTGAGGAGCAGATTCAATGCATGAGCAGCACAGCCAGTGGGTGTGATGTGAGGGTAGGACTCCTCCACTTTAGACCAAGCAGCCTTCATGTTCGCAGCATTGTCTGTCACCAGTGCAAATACCTTCAGTGGTCCAAGGTCATTGATGACTGCTTTCAGCTCATCTGCAATGTAGAGACCGGTGTGTCTGTTGTCCCTTGTGTCTGTGCTCTTGTAGAATACTGGTTGAGGGGTGGAGATGATGTAGTTAATTATTCCTTGCCCACGAACATTCGACCAATCGAGATGATTGCAATACAGTCTGCTTTCTCTATGATTTTCTTGACCTTCACTTGACCTCTGTTGTACTCTGCATCCAGCAAACGAGTAGATAAAGCATGTCTGGTTGGAGGGGTGTATGCTGGGCGAAGAACATTCAGAAATCTCTTCCAACACACATTGCCTGTGAGCTTCAGAGGTGAACCAGTTGCATACACAGCTTGAGCAAGACATTCATCAGCATTTCTCAGACTACGTTCCTCCATTGATTCAAAAAAGGATGACCATGAGCTGTTGCTATCTGATTCATAATTTTCACCTCGAATAGAAGTAGAGGGACTTTTGTCAGAGGTTTCTTGTTGTGAGCGCTGAGGAAACTTTATGCACTTGGCCAGATGATTCTGCATCTTTGTTGCATTCTTCATATATGATTTGGCACAGTATTTGCAAATGTACACAGCTTTTCCTTCTACATTAGCTGCAGTGAAATGTCTCCACACATCAGATAGTGCCCATGGCATTTTCCTGTAATGATTAGAAACAAATTAGTAAAAAACAAACAAATACAATTTCATGTACAAATAAATAGTTAAGCAGTTGGATTAAACAACTCATTTGTAAGATAAATGTTTTAAAATGAAACATCTATGGAAGCAGGTGAATTAACACTCCTCAGTTAGCAGGCTCATGCAAGCTAAAACCCACATGGTAGCAAAAACTAACTAGCAGAAATTGTTAAGTTAGAAATGATTTAAACACACTTTGCTGTAGTCTACTATTTACTAGTTAAAAAATAATGTATGTCATAGAAAATATATTCACCCCACCCAGTTTTGTAATCAAAACTTACCAGAAAGCATGTAGTCCTTGGCTCAGACAGTGTAGTGGTGTGGGCTCAATAACATCTCATTAGTGTGCAAGATCTTGAGAATCAGCTGTACATGTGATGGAAGAGAGCCCTGCACATGTGATGGAAGAATACACTGTGCATGGAGAGGGTTACAATTCCATTGAATTGGGGATAGTTTAACCACAATAGCAGCCCTATGTAGGCACGCAGGTCAATCTCATCAATCCTTTTCCGTCAATCTCATCCACCCTTTTCCAGTTGTCTCCATATTTATGGAAACCCTCCAAATTTGTCATCTCCAGGATGATTTTTTTTATGGCTGGTGTGATGAACATATAGAATGTTGAGGCGATGTCCTGGGCATGGGCAACTGCATGTCTTGTGGGCCCTGGGGTCATCCTTATGATATTTTGTGCTGCCATCCTGCCCGTCACATGGTGACAAGGACCATGTTATTTTGCTGTTTCTTCATCTGAAGATGATGCATCGTGCTCTGGGTTATATTCTTCCCCATCTCCTTCTTCAGACACCTCCTCCTCTTTTAAATCATTGTTCTCTTGTTCGTCCTGGACCTGTTGGGCACTGAAACGTTCATTCATGGCTTCAGCAAAGAGAGAACTGGGGGGACTACCATCTGCAGCACCTTTATAGCCTCTGACTGCATTCCCCATTAGTAAACAATGCTTTCAAGAAACGTTTATTTTGTCTGAAATGTTGTTTATTTTGTCTGAAATTGTTTTGATTTTGTCTGTGAATCTGAGTCATGTGTGGGGTCGTGGAGGAGAGATAATGCAAATGCACAAGAAAGTTTTAGTTTGTTTGTGTTCAATCAGCAGCACACATAATATACATTTCTTATTGTGTGTGTGTGTGTGTGTGTGTGTGTGTGTGTGTGTGTGTGTGTGTGTGTGCGTGCGTGTGTGCGTTGTGTGTCAACATACTGGCTCAAAGTATAGAGGGAGTCAACATACTGTTTAAGGTATGGAGGGAGTCGAGTCCACATACCGTTTAACCTCTCTCTGGGGGAATTAAACAGAAACTACCAAAAAACATATTTTTCATGAGATTATCTGTCAGTGTGATTGCTTTGTGTGTATACATCACAGAGAGAGAGAGAGAGAGAGAGAGAGAGAGAGAGAGAGAAAGAGAGAGAGTTGTGTGAGGGGATGATAGGGAATTGTGGGGAAATTAAATTGCAGGCTGGACCTTTTATAACACAATCTGTTTTGTCCATTTAAACCTAAATGCCTTACCCTATGCTGCTGCCGCTGGCTCCACTTGGGGGATCTAAAGTACACTAAATGGGCAAAAGTATGTGGACACCGGCTCGTCGAACATCTAATTTCAAAATCATGGGCATTAATATGGAGTTGGTCCCCCTTTTGCTGCAATAACAGCCTCCACTCTTCTGGGAAGGCTTTCCACTCGATGTTGGAACGATGCTGCGGGCACTTGCTTCCATACAGCCACAAGAGCATTAGTGAGGTCGGGCACTGATGTTGGGCGATTAGGCCTGGCTCACAGTCTGCATTCCAATTCATCCCAAAAGAGTTCGATGGGGTTGAGTTCAGGGCTCTTTCCAGGCCAGTCAAGTTACTCCATACCGATCTTGACAAACTATTTCTTTATGGAGCTCGCTTTGTGCACAGGGGCATTGTCATGCTGAAACAGGAAAGGGCCTTCCCCAAACTGTTGCCACAAAGTTGGAAGAACAGAATCGTCTAGAATGTCATTGTATTCTGTAGCATTAAGGTTTCCCTTCACTGGAACTAAGGGGCCTAGCCGGAACCATGAAAACAGCCCTAGGCCACTATTCCTCCTCCACCAAACTTTACAGTTGGCACTATGCATTCGGGCAGGTAGAGTTCTCCTGGCATCCGCCAAACCCAGATTAGTCAGTCAGACTGTCAGATGGTGAAGCGTGATTCATCACTCCAGAGAACCGGTTTCCACTGCTCCAGAATCCAATGGCAGCTTACTTTACATCAATCCAGCCGATGCTTGGCATTGCGCATGGTGATCTTAGGCTTGTGTGCGGCTGCTCGGCTATGGAAACCCATTTCATGAAGTTCCCAACAAACAGTTCTTGTGCTGACGTTGATTCCAGAGGCAGTTTGAACTCGGTAGTGAGTTTTGCAACTGAGGACAGCACTCGGCAGTCCCATTCTGTGAGCTTGTGTGGCCTACCACTTCCTGGCTGAGCCGTTTTTTCTCCTAGACGTTTCTACTTCATAATAACAGCACTTACAGTTGACCGGGTCAGCTCTAGCAGGGCAGAAATTTGACAAACGGACTTGTTGGAAAGGTAGCATCCTATGACCGTGCCACGTTGAAAGTCACTGAGCTCTTCAGTAAGGCAATTCTACTGTCAACATTTGTCTATGGAGATTGCATGGCTGTGCTCAATTTTATACACCTGTCAGCAACACATGTGGTTGAAATAGCCAAATCCACTAATTTGAAGGATTGTCCACATACTTTTTTTGTTATATATATAGTGTAGCTTAAAGAGGTAGCCTGTTTCTATATCCCTCATCTCTATGGATCTCTCTTCCAGCCGCATAATCCCATTTATCTTTATTCCCTTTTACAGCAAACTGGCTTAAGGTACGGAGGGAGCCAACATACTGGCTTAAGGTATAGAGGGAGTCAAAATACTGGCTTAAGGTACGGAGGGAGTCAACATGCTGGCTTAAGGTACGGAGAGAGTCAACATAGTGGCTTAAGGTACGGAGGGAGTCAACATGCTGGCTTAAGGTACGGAGGGAGTCAACATGCTGGCTTAAGTTATAGAGGGAGTCCACATACTGGCTTAAGTTATAGAGGGAGTCAACATACTGGCTTAAGGTATAGAGGGAGTCAACATGCTGGCTTAAGGTACGGAGAGAGTCAACATACTGGCTTAAGGTACGGAGGGAGTCAACATGCTGGCTTAAGGTACGGAGAGAGTCAACATGCTGGCTTAAGTTATAGAGGGAGTCCACATACTGGCTTAAGTTATAGAGGGAGTCAACATACTGGCTTAAGGTATAGAGGGAGTCAAAATACTGGCTTAAGGTACGGAGGGAGTCAACATGCTGGCTTAAGGTACGGAGGGAGTCAACATGCTGGCTTAAGTTATAGAGGGAGTCCACATACTGGCTTAAGTTATAGAGGGAGTCAACATACTGGCTTAAGGTATAGAGGGAGTCAAAATACTGGCTTAAGGTACGGAGGGAGTCAACATGCTGGCTTAAGGTACGGAGGGAGTCAACATGCTGGCTTAAGGTACAGAGGGAGTCCACATACTGGCTTAAGTTATAGAGGGAGTCAACATACTGGCTTAAGGTACGGAGAGAGTCAACATGCATGTCTGGAATGCCTACTAATGAAAGGAAAGAAAGTGAAGGCCAGAATTCCAAGTAAGGCCAACAAAAGTATCATTCCTTCCAGTAACACTCTCTCTCTCTCGGCCTCGGCTCCGTCCGCTGACCAGCGGTGATTAACATTGTCAATGAGGTCTGACTGTCCTTGTATCCTGGAGAGTCTGGGCTCTGATCACGGACTGTAAGGAAGAGGAAGAATTCCACAGCTGATACACTATTGGCCAGTGAGTCCGACAGGGACATTTGGTCTGTCGAAGAGTCCAATGCACAACAAAGTTGTTGGCATGTGCCTGTACTCTGAGCTTGGAGAAAGGGAGTTGGGATCTGTGGAATGTTTTTGATTATGAACTCTTAAGCAGGACTTAGGTCTAATGTGTTCTCTGTGCCAGAGTCTTCGCCTTCAGGAGGTCAGGGTAAGCTTGGTGAAAACTGATAGTCCTACCACACCAAGACCACAGGCTAACCCTACCATCCCCATAGGTAAACCCTACCACACCATCCCAGACACAGGATAACCCTACCATCCCCATAGGCTAACCCTACCACATCATCCCAGACACAGGATAACCCTACCATCCCCATAGGTAAACCCCACCACATCATCCCAGACACAGGATAACCCTACCATCCCCATAGGTAAACCCTACCACATCATCCCAGAAACAGGATAACCCTACCATCCCCATAGGTAAACCCCACCACATCATCCCAGACACAGGATAACCCTACCATCCCCATAGGTAAACCCTACCACACCATCCCAGACACAGGATAACCCTACCATCCCCATAGGCTAACCCTACCACATCATCCCAGACACAGGATAACCCTACCATCCCCATAGGTAAACCCTACCACATCATCCCAGACACAGGATAACCCTACCATCCCCATAGGTAAACCCCACCACATCATCCCAGACACAGGATAACCCTACCATCCCCATAGGTAAACCCCACCACATCATCCCAGACACAGGATAACCCTACCATCCCCATAGGTAAACCCCACCACATCATCCCAGACACAGGATAACCCTACCATCCCCATAGGCTAACCCTACCACATCATCCCAGAAACAGGATAACCCTACCATCCCCATAGGTAAACCCTACCACATCATCCCAGACCATTGGTTAACCCCACCACATCATCCCAGACCACTGGTTAACCCTACCATCCCCATAGGCTAACCCTACCACATCATCCCAGACACAGGTTAACCCTACCATCCCCATAGACTAACCCTACCACATCATCCCAGAAACAGGATAACCCTACCATCCCCATAGGCTAACCCTACCACATCATCCCAGAAACAGGATAACCCTACCATCCCCATAGGTAAACCCTACCACATCATCCCAGACCATTGGTTAACCCCACCACATCATCCCAGACACAGGATAACCCTACCATCCCCATAGGTAAACCCTACCACATCATCCCAGACACAGGATAACCCTACCATCCCCATAGGTAAACCCCACCACATCATCCCAGACACAGGATAACCCTACCATCCCCATAGGTAAACCCCACCACATCATCCCAGACACAGGATAACCCTACCATCCCCATAGGTAAACCCTACCACACCATCCCAGACACAGGATAACCCTACCATCCCCATAGGCTAACCCTACCACATCATCCCAGACACAGGATAACCCTACCATCCCCATAGGTAAACCCTACCACACCATCCCAGACACAGGATAACCCTACCATCCCCATAGGCTAACCCTACCACATCATCCCAGACACAGGATAACCCTACCATCCCCATAGGTAAACCCTACCACATCATCCCAGACACAGGATAACCCTACCATCCCCATAGGTAAACCCCACCACATCATCCCAGACACAGGATAACCCTACCATCCCCATAGGTAAACCCCACCACATCATCCCAGACACAGGATAACCCTACCATCCCCATAGGTAAACCCCACCACATCATCCCAGACACAGGATAACCCTACCATCCCCATAGGCTAACCCTACCACATCATCCCAGACACAGGTTAACCCTACCATCCCCATAGACTAACCCTACCACATCATCCCAGAAACAGGATAACCCTACCATCCCCATAGGCTAACCCTACCACATCATCCCAGAAACAGGATAACCCTACCATCCCCATAGGCTAACCCTACCACATCATCCCAGAAACAGGATAACCCTACCATCCCCATAGGTAAACCCCACCACACCATCCCAGACACAGGATAACCCTACCATCCCCATAGGTAAACCCTACCACACCATCCCAGACACAGGATAACCCTACCATCCCCATAGGTAAACCCTACCACACCATCCCAGACACAGGATAACCCTACCATCCCCATAGGTAAACCCCACCAAACCATCCCAGACCATAGGTTAACCCTACCACATCATCCTGGACCATAGGTTAACCCTACCACACCATACCAGACCACAGGTTAACCCTACCAAACCATCACAGACTATATGTTAACCCTACCACACCATCATAGAACATAGGTTAACCCTACCACATCATCCTAGAACATAGTCTAGTCTATAGACATTAACACCAAGCCTATATACATTAACACCAAGTCTAGTCTATAGGCATTAACACCAAGCCTAGTCTATAAACATTAACACCAAGCCTAGTCTACAGGCATCAACACCAGGCCGAGTCTATAAGCATTAACACAAACCCTATAGACATAAACACCAACCTTATAGACAATAACACCAGCCTAGTCTATAGGCATTAACACCAAGCCTAGTCAAAAGGCATTAACACCAATCCTAGTCTATAGACATTAACACAAACCCTATAGACAATAACACCAAGCCTAGTCTATAGGCATTAACACCAGGCCGAGTCTATAAGCATTAACACAAACCCTATAGACATAAACACCAACCTTATAGACAATAACACCAGCCTAGTCTATAGGCATTAACACCAAGCCTAGTCAAAAGGCATTAACACCAAGCCTAGTCTATAGACATTAACACAAACCCTATAGACAATAACACCAAGCCTAGTCTATAGGCATTAACACCAAGCCTAGTCTATAGACATTAACACAAACCCTATAGACAGAAACACCAACCCTATAGACAATAACACCAAGCCTAGTCTATAGACAGTAACACCAAGTCTAGACTATAGGCATTAACACCAAGCCCGGTCTAGACATTAACACAAACCCTGTAGACAATAACACCAAGCCTAGTCTATAGGCATTACCATCAAGCCTAGTCTATAGACATTAACACCAAGCCTAGTCCATAGACATGAACACAAACCCTATAGACAATAACACCAAGCCTTGTCTATGGATATTAACACAAACCCTATAGACATAAACACCAAGCCTATAGACATTAACACCAAGTCTATAGACATAAACACCAAGCCTATAGACATTAACACCAAGTCTAATCTATATACATTAAAACCAAGTCTAGTCTATAGACAATAACACCAAGACTAGTCTATAGACAATAACACCAAGTATATTCTATAGACATTAACACCAAGTCTATAGACATTAACACCACGTCTATATACATTAACACCAAGTCTAGTCTATAGACAATAACACCAAGTCTATTCTAAGCACCAAGTCTATAGACATTAACACCAAGTCTATAGACATTAACACCAAGTCCAGTCTATAGACAATAACAACAAGTCTATTCTATAGACATTAACACCAAGCCTATAGACATTAACACCAAGTCTATAGACATTAACACCAAGTCCAGTCTATAGACAATAACAACAAGTCTATTCTATAGACATTAACACCAAGCCTATAGACATAAACACCAAGCCTATATAGATTAACATCAAGTCTAGTCTATTGACAATAACACCAAGTCTATTCTATAGACATTAACACCAAGTCTATAGACATTAACACCAACCCTATAGACATTAACACCAAGCCTAGTCTATAGACAATAACACCAAGTCTAGTCTATAGACATTAACACCAAGCCTATATACATTAACACCAAGCCTAGTCTATAGGCATTAACACCAAGCCTAGTCTATAGACATTAACACAAACCTTATAGACAGAAACACCAACCCTACAGAAAATAACACCAAGCCTAGTCTATAGACAGTAACACCAAGTCTAGACTATAGGCATTAACACCAAGCCCAGTCTAGACATTAACACAAACCCTGCAGACAATAACACCAAGCCTAGTCTATAGGCATTAACATCAAGCCTAGTCCATAGACATGAACACAAACCCTATAGACATTAACACCAAGTCTAGTCTATAGACAATAACACCAAATCTATTCTATAGACATTAACACCAAGCCTATAGACATAAACACCAAGCTTACATAGATTAACATCAAGTCTAGTCTATAGACAATAACACCAAGTCTATTCTATAGACATTAACACCAAGTCTATATACATTAACACCAAGTCTATATAGATTAACATCAAGTCTAGTCTATAGACAATAACACCAAGTCTAGTCTATAGACATTAACACCAAGCCTAGTCTATAGGTATTAACACCAAGTCTATATACATTAACACCAAGCCTAGCCTATAGGCATTAACACCAAGTCTAGTCTATAGACATTAACACCAAGCCTAGTCTATAGGCATTAACACCAAGCCTAGTCTATATACATTAACACCAAGCCTAGCCTATAGGCATTAACACCAAGTCTACTCTATAGACATTAACACCAAGCCTAGTCTATAGGCATTGACACCAAGTCTAGACTATATACAATAACACCAAGCCTAGCCTATAGACATTAACACCAAGTCTATAGACAATAACACCAAGTCTAGTCTATAGACAATAACACCAAGTCTATTCTATAGACATTAACACCAAGCCTATAGACATAAACACCAAGTCTTTAGACATTAACACCAAGTCTATAGACAATAACACCAAGTCTATATACATTAACACCAAGTCTAGTCTATAGACAATAACACCAAGTCTATTCTATAGACATTAACACCAAGCCTATAGACATAAACACCAAGTCTATAGACAATAACACCAAGTCTATATACATTAACACCAAGTGTATATAGATCAACATCAAGTCTGGTCTATAGACAATAACACCAAGTCTAGTCTATAGACAATAACACCAAGTCTATTCTATAGACATTAACACCAAGCCTATAGACATTAACACCAAGTGTAGTCTATAGACAATAACACCAAGTGTAGTCTATAGACAATAACACCAAGTGTAGTCTATAGACAAAAACACCAAGTCTATTCTATAGACATTAACACCAAGCCTATAGACATTAACACCAAGTCTAGTCTATAGACAAAAACACCAAGTCTATTCTATAGACATTAACACCAAGCCTATAGACATTAACACCAAGTCTAGTCTATAGACAATAACACCAAGTCTAGTCTATAGACAATAACACCAAGTGTAGTCTATAGACAATTCCACCAAGTCTATTCTATAAACATTAACACCAAGTCTATAGACATTAACACCAACCCTATAGACATTAACACCAAGCCTAGTCTATAGACAATAACACCAAGTGTAGTCTATAGACAATAACACCAAGTCTTTAGACATTAACACCAAGTCTATTCTATAGACATTAACACCAAGTCTATAGACATTAACACCAACCCTATAGACATTAACACCAAGCCTAGTCTATAGACATTAACACCAAGCCAGTAGCCATTAACACCAATATGATGGAAATATGTTGTTGAAAACAGCAATACATTTATAAAATGAATCCATTATTTAAGATCAGTGTGTGGTACGGAAAAGGACATAGGCCTACATGCTGGGTTGGACCTGGTCTTGAGATGATTTCACACCATCCCGTGTCTACAGGTGACTGTAGACACGGGATGGTGTTAGGTGACTGTAGACATGTGATGGTGTTAGGTGACTGTAGACATAGGATGCAAAATAGGGCTTGTATCCTAGGCAACGGCACCGCACTCCTTCTAAAGGGATAGATCAGCCTGTTCACTTTCAATCCATCTATAAGTCACCAGATTTCCCACTATTCAAAAATACACACGCATACTTTGAAACACTGGCACAATGCTTAACATGTAAACTCCTTAGTCCTTAGGCCCAGTCCTTGAGCTTCCAGATTAAAGTGACTGTCTGAAGTGGGCAGAGAAAGCAGAGAGAAGCCGACAGAGGGGCGAAGGGAAAAGCTGATTGGGTCTCTAAACCTAACCTCCCCTTAAGCAGGGAGGAATGAGGGCGGGTGGGTTCTCATGTTGCCACCCTGGGCTCTGGTGGGTTCTCATGTTGCCACCCTGGGCTCTGGGCTCTGGTGGGTTCTCATGTTGCCACCCTGGGCTCTGGTGGGTTCTCATGTTTCCACCCAGGGCTCTGGTGGGTTCTCATGTTACCACCCTGGGCTCTGGTGGGTTCTCATGTTACCACCCTGGGCCCTGGTGGGTTCTCATGTTACCAGCCTGGGCTCTGGTGGGTTCTCATGTTACCACCCTGGGCTCTGGTGGGTTCTCATGTTACCACCCTGGGCTCTGGTGGGTTCTCATGTTGCCACCCTGGGCCCTGGTGGGTTCTCAAGTTACCACCTTGGGCCCTGGTGGGTTCTCATGTTACCACCCTGGGCTCTGGTGGGTTCTCATGTTACCACCCTGGGCTCTGGTGGGTTCTCATGTTGCCACCCTGGGCCCTGGTGGGTTCTCAAGTTACCACCTTGGGCCCTGGTGGGTTCTCATGTTGCCACCCTGGGCTCTGGGCTCTGGTGGGTTCTCATGTTACCACCCTGGGCCCTGGTGGGTTCTCATGTTGCCACCCTGGGCCCTGGGCTCTGGTGGGTTCTCATGTTACCACCTTGGGCCCTGGTGGGTTCTCATGATGCCACCCTGGGCTCTGGTGGGTTCTCATGTTGCCACCCTGAGCTCTGGTGGGTTCTCATGTTGCCACCCTGGGCTCTGGTGGGTTCTCATGTTGCCACCCTGGGCCCTCGTGGGTTCTCATGTTACCACCCTGGGCTCTGGTGGGTTCTCATGTTGCCACCCTGGGCTCTGGGCTCTGGTGGGTTCTCATGTTGCCACCCTGGGCTCTGGTGGGTTCTCATGTTGCCACCCTGGGCTCTGGTGGGTTCTCATGTTGCCACCCTGGGCCCTGGTGGGTTCTCATGTTACCACCCTGGGCTCTGGTGGGTTCTCATGTTACCACCCTGGGCCCTGGTGGGTTCTCATGTTACCACCCTGGGCTCTGGTGGGTTCTCATGTTGCCACCCTGGGCTCTGGTGGGTTCTCATGTTGCCACCCTGGGCTCTGGTGGGTTCTCATGTTGCCACCCTGGGCTCTGGGCTCTGGTGGGTTCTCATGTTACCACCCTGGGCTCTGGTGGGTTCTCATGTTGCCACCCTGGGCTCTGGTGGGTTCTCATGTTGCCACCCTGGGCTCTGGTGGGTTCTCATGTTGCCACCCTGGGCCCTGGTGGGTTCTCATGTTGCCACCCTGGGCTCTGGTGGGTTCTCATGTTGCCACCCTGGGCTCTGGGCCCTGGTGGATTCTCATGTTACCACCCTGGGCTCTGGTGGGTTCTCATGTTACCACCCTGGGCTCTGGGCCCTGGTGGATTCTCATGTTACCACCCTGGGCCCTGGTGGGTTCTCATGTTGCCACCCTGGGCTCTGGTGGGTTCTCATGTTGCCCCTCTGGGCTCTGGTGGGTTCTCATGTTGCCACCCTGGGCTCTGGTGGGTTGTCATGTTGCCACCCTGGGCCCTGGGCTCTGGTGGGTTCTCATGTTGCCACCCTGGGCTCTGGTGGGTTCTCATGTTACCACCCTGGGCCCTGGGCTCTGGTGGGTTCTCATGTTACCACCCTGGGCTGTGGTGGGTTCTCATGTTGCCACCCTGGGCTCTGGTGGGTTCTCATGTTGCCACTCTGGGCTCTGGGCTCTGGTGGGTTCTCATGTTGCCACCCTGGGCTCTGGTGGGTTCTCATGTTACCACCCTGGGCTCTGGTGGGTTCTCATGTTACCACCCTGGGCTCTGGTGGGTTCTCATGTTACCACCCTGGGCCCTGGTGGGTTCTCATGTTACCAGCCTGGGCTCTGGTGGGTTCTCATGTTACCACCCTGGGCTCTGGGCTCTGGTGGGTTCTCATGTTGCCACCCTGGGCTCTGGTGGGTTCTCATGTTGCCACCCTGGGCTCTGGTGGGTTCTCATGTTGCCACCCTGGGCCATGGTGGGTTCTCATGTTACCACCCTGGGCTCTGGTGGGTTCTCATGTTACCACCCTGGGCCCTGGTGGGTTCTCATGTTACCACCCTGGGCTCTGGTGGGTTCTCATGTTGCCACCCTGGGCTCTGGTGGGTTCTCATGTTGCCACCCTGGGCTCTGGTGGGTTCTCATGTTGCCACCCTGGGCTCTGGTGGGTTCTCATGTTGCCACCCTGGGCTCTGGGCTCTGGTGGGTTCTCATGTTACCACCCTGGGCTCTGGTGGGTTCTCATGTTGCCACCCTGGGCTCTGGTGGGTTCTCATGTTGCCACCCTGGGCTCTGGTGGGTTCTCATGTTGCCACCCTGGGCCCTGGTGGGTTCTCATGTTGCCACCCTGGGCTCTGGTGGGTTCTCATGTTGCCACCCTGGGCTCTGGGCCCTGGTGGATTCTCATGTTACCACCCTGGGCTCTGGTGGGTTCTCATGTTACCACCCTGGGCTCTGGGCCCTGGTGGATTCTCATGTTACCACCCTGGGCCCTGGTGGGTTCTCATGTTGCCACCCTGGGCTCTGGTGGGTTCTCATGTTGCCCCTCTGGGCTCTGGTGGGTTCTCATGTTGCCACCCTGGGCTCTGGTGGGTTGTCATGTTGCCACCCTGGGCCCTGGGCTCTGGTGGGTTCTCATGTTGCCACCCTGGGCTCTGGTGGGTTCTCATGTTACCACCCTGGGCCCTGGGCTCTGGTGGGTTCTCATGTTACCACCCTGGGCTGTGGTGGGTTCTCATGTTGCCACCCTGGGCTCTGGTGGGTTCTCATGTTGCCACTCTGGGCTCTGGGCTCTGGTGGGTTCTCATGTTGCCACCCTGGGCTCTGGTGGGTTCTCATGTTACCACCCTGGGCTCTGGTGGGTTCTCATGTTACCACCCTGGGCTCTGGTGGGTTCTCATGTTACCACCCTGGGCTCTGGTGGGTTCTCATGTTACCACCCTGGGCTCTGGTGGGTTCTCATGTTGCCACCCTGGGCTCTGGTGGGTTCTCATGTTGCCATCCTGGGCCCTGGTGGGTTCTCATGTTGCCACCCTGGGCCCTGGTGGGTTCTCATGTTACCACCCTGGGCCCTGGGCTCTGATGGGTTCTCATGTTGCCACCCTGGGCCCTGGGCTCTGGTGGGTTCTCATGTTGCCATCCTGGGCTCTGGTGGGTTCTCATGTTGCCACCTTGGGCCCTGGTGGGTTCTCATGTTACCACCTTGGGCCCTGTGATCTGGTGGGTTCTCATGTTGCCACCTTGGGCCCTGTGCTCTGGTGGGTTCTCATGTTTCCACCTTGGGCCCTGTGATCTGGTGGGTTCTCATGTTGCCACCTTGGGCCCTGTGCTCTGGTGGGTTCTCATGTTGCCACCTTGGGCCCTAGTGGGTTCTCATGTTGCCACCTTGGGCCATGTGCTCTGGTGGGTTCTCATGTTGCCACCTTGGGCCCTGGTGGGTTCTCATGTTGCCACCTTGGGCCCTGGTGGGTTCTCATGTTGCCACCTTGGGCCCTGGTGGGTTCTCATGTTACCACCTTGGGCCCTGTGATCTGGTGGGTTCTCATGTTGCCACCTTGGGCCCTGTGCTCTGGTGGGTTCTCATGTTTCCACCTTGGGCCCTGTGATCTGGTGGGTTCTCATGTTGCCACCTTGGGCCCTGTGCTCTGGTGGGTTCTCATGTTGCCACCTTGGGCCCTAGTGGGTTCTCATGTTGCCACCTTGGGCCCTGTGCTCTGGTGGGTTCTCATGTTGCCACCTTGGGCCCTAGTGGGTTCTCATGTTGCCACCTTGGGCCCTGTGCTCTGGTGGGTTCTCATGTTGCCACCTTGGGCCCTGTGCTCTGGTGGGTTCTCATGTTGCCACCTTGGGCCATGTGCTCTGGTGGGTTCTCATGTTGCCACCTTGGGCCCTGGTGGGTTCTCATGTTGCCACCTTAGGCCCTGGTGGGTTCTCATGTTGCCACCTTGGGCCCTGGTGGGTTCTCATGTTGCCACCCTGGGCTCTGCAGAGCCAACAGTAACATACTGGGTCTGTTTGGTCTCTTAACCTTCCTCTCATTAAAGCAGGCTCTCATGGCCTGCATCCCAAATGGCACCCTATTTCGAATAAAGTGCACTACTTTTGACCAGGGCTCAGGGCTGTAGTTCACTATTCAGGGAATTGGGCACCATTTGGCATGAAGCCAAGATAAAGGCTAGGGAACAATGGTGGGACAATACATTTCAGACATTTAGTTTCCCAACAGAAGGGCCCATCACAATAGTCGGCTCATAGGAAAGCCAATACGCACGTTCTCTATTTCACACACCCATAGCTATCTGAAGACCACCTGAGAGCCCCATCTCCCTCTATGCTCTCTCCTTCCCTATAGCCCTGGGTGCAGAGTGATGACTACACAGGTAGACAGACTGCACCGCCTATCCTTTTTACAGGTAAAGAGTGCTCATTTCTACAGCTGTCAATAGGTCAATTGCTCCCAATTGGTAAAGCATGACAGTTAACACTGGCCCAGGGCTGGGAGGTGGTTACGTTTACATTAAAGACTGTAAACTTAAAAGATTAGCCACACTTTCCTCAGAGTAAGACTAGTCACACCGTTACTGAACTGACTCATCTGAAAGGAATTTTTAAGAGACCCTCCTGAAATACGGATTAATAATAATAAAGAGTTCTAATCAACAAACATGGTGTAGTTACTACAGTGCCTTCTGGTCCTCCTCATATTTGTTACATGAGAGCGGAGGAGTGAGAGAGGTAGAGAGAGATGGGGAGAGAGAAAGAAAGGGAGAGAGACTGATCCAGCCTGTGTCTCCTTCTCCCTTTAGAAGCCCTGCAATTCTGGGCTGGTGGAGGGCCTCAGTGTTAGCATCATTGGGTTCTGGGAAAGCTGAGGGGTGTGGGCACTGAGCAGATCATGTTTCCACACCGACCAGTCAGCAGATTGAGCACAGTCTTTAAAGTTCCACTTGCTGTTTTCAGGAGCAGGGCAGATCGGAGGTCCGTGTGAGTGTGTCAGGCAGGCAAAATGAAACATCAGTGCTCCTGTGACACAGCCCTCCAACACTTTTTTCCTGTAATGATGTTTGAGCGATGCATCATTGTTCTGCCTGAGTAAGAACATTCCAACTGCCTGGTTTGGAAATAGGCTGTTTTGACTCATCACACATGACAAATATAATTAGATGGTGATTTAAAGAAGATGCCATGTGTCCATGGGATTCAGAGGGACAAAAAGCCTGGCCAGACACTTACAGGTCTTTCTCAATACCACAGTACCAACTCCATTGTCCTTGCTCTGAGTAATGGCAGTAAGTGATCTGAGTACTGGAAGTAATCCAGACCCCTCAATTACCACTTGTTTTGTGCAGAATCTACAAACACACCTGTCGTTATTCAAGTGAACAGATCAACAAATGAAGAAATGTTGCCATCAGACCTGGAACATGCACTGAACATAGAGTGGGGGAAAATGTTTGTTTCAGAAGCATTTTAAAAGAGTAACCAAAAAGGCAAGAACCTGAGGAAGAGTTCAATCAAAAAGTTAAGAATTTTACTGTAATCTAGTGGAAGAAAACTTGGGCCTGAATGACAAGTATCCAGATGTATTGGAAGCGAAAGGAATGATACATTTTTTTTTTAAGTTTGCAGATAATTCCCAGGCCTGTGACCTGGGTTTAGGAGGGAGAGAAGCGGGCAGCAACTGTGTTAAAGGCTACAACTACTATTAATTACACTGCCACTATGGAGCTTTACACAACACTTCACTGAGGGTGGCTAAAAATGACCCTCCACGAGTAGCAGCCCAACCCCCTCCAGCACTGGGTCCAGTGACAGACACACAGACAGAGAGCGAGACAGAGAGCAAGAGAGAATACCTGACCACAGTGACTGACCCAAAATGAAGGAAAGCTTTGACTATGTACATACAGACTCAGTGAGCACATAGACGTGCTATTGAGAGAGGCCGCCGTAGGCAGATCTGGCTCTCAAGAGAAGACAGGCTATGTGCACACTGCCCACAAAATGAGGTGGAAACTGAGCTGCACTTCTTAACCTCCTGACAAATGTATGACCATATTAGAGACACATATTTCCCACAGATTACACAGACCCACAAAGAATTCAAAAACAAATCCAATTTTGATAAACTCCCATATCTATTGGGTGAAATACCAGTTTGCAATCACAGCAGCAAGATTTGTGACCTGTTGCCACAAGAAAAGGGCAACCAGTGAAGAACAAACACCATTGTAAATCCAACCCATATTTATGTTTATTTATTTCCCTTTTGTACTTTAACTATTTGCACATCGTTACAACACTGTATATAGCCATAATATGACATTTGAAATTCCTTTGGAACTTTTGTGAGTGTAATGTTTACTGTTCATTTTTATTGTTTATTTCACTTTTGTTTATTATCTATTTCACTTGCTTTGGAAATGTAAAACATTTCCCCATGGCAATAGAGCACTTTGAATTGAGAAAGACAGCTGTAAGAGAGAGAGAGTGAGAAAGAAATCAACAGTACAAAGTCTGAGGACTGAGATAAATGACTGCATCATTTCACCACATCCAACCTTGACTAGTGGCCTGTACCTGTTTCAGGCGGCAGGACTTCACAGGACACAAAGAGTAACTGTGCTGAGATATAAATATGAGGATACAAATAATTCAAGTATTCTGCTTCTCCAGCCTCAGCCTAGTATGCAGAGGCACATGGAAGGTAGACCAGGAGTAGTGGGCATATATTCTGAGGAGAGCCCCACCCACCCACACACCCACCCACCCACACCCAGCCACCCACCCAGCCACCCACCCACACCCACACCCACCCACCCACCCACTACTGGTCTACTGGTACCGAGTCAATATGCGGGGGGTACAGGTTAGTCAAGATAATTTGTACATGTAGGTAGGGGTAAAGTGGGGTAAAGTGACTATACATATATAATAAACAGCGAGAAGCAGCAGTGTAAAAACACGGGGTCAATGGTCAATGCATTTAATCCGGGTGGCCATTTGATAAATGGTTCAGCAGTCTTATGGTTTGGGGGTAGAAGCTGTTAGGGAGCCTTTTGGACCTAGACTTAGTGCTCCGGTACCCCTTGTCATGCGGTAGCAGAGAGAACAGTCTATGACTAAGGTGGCTGGAGTCTTTGGCAATTTTTTGGGCCTTCCTCTGACAACGCCTAGTATATAGGTCCTGGATGGCAGGAAGCTTGGCCCCAGTGATGTACTGGGCCGCACCCACTATCCACTGTAGCGCCTTACGGTCGGATGTCAAGCAGTTGCCATACCAGGCAGTGATGCAACCGGTGAGGATGCTCTCAATGGTGCAGCTGTAGAACTTTTAGAGGATCTGGGGACCCATGCCAAATCTTTTCAGTCTCCTACTTACCACATGGTGGCGGCCCGTCAGGAAGTGCAGGATCCAGTTGCAGAGGGAGGTGTTAAGTTCCAGGGTCCTTAGCTGTGTGATGAGCTTGTGGGCACAATTGTGTTGAATGCTGAGCTATAGTCAATGAACAGCATTCTCACATACAGTTGAAGTCAGAAGTTTACATACACTTAGGTTGGAGTCATTAAAACTTGTTTTTCAACCACTCCACAAATTTCTTGTTAACAAACTATAGTTTTGGAAAGTCGGTTAGGACATATACTTTGTGCATGACACAAGTAATTTTTCCAACAATTGTTTACAGACAGATTATTTCACTTATAATTCACTGTATCACAATTCCAGTGGGTTGACTGTGCCTTTAAACAGCTTGGAAAATTCCAGAAAATGATGTCATGGCTTTAGAAGCTTCTGATAGGCTAATTGACATCATTTGAGTCAATTGGAGGTGTACCTGTGGATGTATTTCAAGGCCTACCTTCAAACTCAGTGCCTCTTTGCTTGACATCATGGGAAAATCAAAAGAAATCAGCCAAGAACTCAAGGACCTCCACAAGTCTGGTTCATCCTTGGGAGCAATTTCCAAACGCCTGAAGGTACCATGTTCATCTGTACAAACTATAGTACGCAAGTATTAACACCATGAGACCACGCAGCCGTCATACCGCTCAAGAAGGAGACGTGTTCTGTCTCCTAGAGATGAACGTACTCTGGTGGGAAAAGTGCAAATCAATCCCAGAACAACAGCAAAGGACCTTGTGAAGATGCTGGAGGAAAGAGGTACAAAGTATCTATATCCACAGTAAAACGAGTCCTATATCGACATAACCTGATAGGCCGCTCAGCAAGGAAGAAGCCACTGCTCCAAAACCGCCATAAAAAAAGCCAGAATACGGTTTGCAACTGCACATGGGGACAAAGATCGTACTTTTTGGAGAAATGTCCTCTGGTCTGATGAAACAAAAATAGAACTGTTTGGCCATAATGACCATCGTTATGTTTGGAGGAAAAAGGGGGATGCTTGCAAGTCGAAGAACACCATCCTAACCGTGAAGCATGGGGGTGGCAGCATCGTGTGGTGGGGGTGCTTTGCTGCAGAAGAGACTGGTGCACTTCACAATATAGATGGCATCATGAGGGTGGAAAATTATGTGGATATATTGAAGCAACATCACAAGACATCAGTCAGGAAGTTAAAGCTTGGTCGCAAATGGGTCTTCCAAATGAACAATGACCTCAAGCATACTTCCAAAGTTGTGGCAAAATGGCTTAAGGACAACAAAGTCAAGGTATTGGAGTGGCCATCACAAAGCCCTGACCTCAATCCTATGGAACATTTGTGGGCAGAACTGAAAAAGCATGTGCGAGCAAGTAGGCCTACAAACCTGACTCAGTTACACCAGCTCTGTCAGGAGGAATGGGCCAAAATTCACCCAACTTATTGTGGGAAGCTTGTGGAAGGCTACCCAAAATGTTTGACCCAAGTTAAACAATTTAAAGGCAATGCTACCAAATACTAATTGAGTGTATGTAAACTTCTGACCCACTGGGAATGTGATGAAAGAAATAAAAGCTGAAATAAATCATTCTCTCAACTATTACTCTGACATTTCACATTCTTAAAAGAAAGTGGTGATCCTAACTGACCTAAGACAGGGAATTTTTACGAGGATTAAATGTCAGGAATTGTGAAAAACTGAGTTTAAATGTATTTGGCTAAGGTGTATGTAAACTTCCGACTTCAAAAGTAAGTATTCCTTTTTTTCAGGTGGGAAAGGGCAGTGCGATTGAGATTGCGTCATCTGTGGATCTGTTGGGGCAGTATGTGAATTGGAGGGGTCTAGGTTTTCCGGGATGATGGTGTTGATGTGAGCTATGCCCAGCCTTTCAAAGCACTTCATGGCTACTGACGTGAGTGCTACGGGTGGTAGTCATTTAGGCAGGTTACCTTCCCTTTCTTGGGAACAGGGACTATGGTGGTTTGCTTGAAACATGTAGGTATTGCAGACTCGGTCAGAGAGAGGTTGAAAAAGTTAGTGAAGGCACTTGCCAGTTTGTCAGCGCATGTTCTGAGTACACGTCCTGGTAATCCGTCTGGCCCTGTGATCTTGTGAATGTTGACTTGCTTAAAGGTCTTGTTCACATCGGCCACAATCATCTGGAACAGCTGGTGCTCTCATGCATGCTTCAGTGTTGCTTGCCTCGAAGCGAGCATAAAAAGGCATTTAGCTTGTCTGGTAGGCTCGCTTCACTGGGCAGCTTGAGGCTGGGTTTCCCTTTGTAGTCTGTATTAGTTTGCAAGCCCTGCCACATCCAAAGAGTGTCAGAGCGAGTGTAGTAGGATTCAATCTTAGTCCTGTATTGATGCTTTGCCTGTTTGACAGTTCGTCTGAGGGCATAGTGGCAACTCTAGCCTTTAGCTCGGTACGGATGTTGCCTGTAATCCATGGCTTCTGGTTGGGATATGTACGTACGGTCACTGTGGAGATGACGTTGTCGATGCACTTATTGATGAAGCCGGTGACTTAGGTGGTATACTCCTCAATGCCAGTGGATGAATCCCTGAACATATTCCAGTCTGTGCTAGCAAAACAGTCCTGTAGCATAGCATTCGCGTCATCTGACCACTTCCGTATTGAGTGAGTCACTGGTACTTCCTGCTTTAGTTTTTGCTTGTAAGCAGTTATCAGTAGGATAGAATTAGGTCAGATTTGCCAAATGGAGGGCGAGAGAGAACTTTGTACGTGTCTTTGTGTGTGGAGTAAAGGTGGTCTCGATTTTTTCGCCTCTTAGTGCCAGTGTCGGTTTGTGGTGGTAAATAGACAGCTACATAGATGAAAAATCTCTTGGTAGATAGTGTGGTCTACAGCTTATCATGAGGTACTCTACCTCAAGCGAGCAATACCTCGAGACTTCCTTAATATTAGACACCGTGCACCAGCTGTGATTGACAAATACACACGCCCCCACCCCTTGTCTTACCGGATGCAGCTGTTCTGTCCTGCTGATGCACGCAAATCCCAGCCAACTGTATATTATCCGTGTCGACTCATAAGATATTACAGTTTTTAATGTCCTGTTGGTAGGATAATCTCAAACCGAGCTCATCCAGTTTACTCTCCAGTGATTGCACGTTGGCCACCATAAAGACAGAAGAAAGGTCTGAGTTCATAAAGCCAGAGATATGGATACTCTTACATTAAAAGTAGTTATATTTCAAATAGTTGTGTTTTCATGTGTGAATTATTACACCAAAAATGACTTCAAATGCTTAAAATTCCAATGCACAATAAAATACATGTTGTAATTTAGTAAGGATTTGGAGACGTGCTTCCTATTCTCTCTCCCACGTGTCCTCCTCCTCCTTATCCTCCTCCATGTTTCTGCTCCACTGGGTTCTTTGTCTGACAGCATTCCCCCCCACACACACACCTCACCCCCACGCCCGTATGTACCCCAGCCCCCCCACCCACCCCACCCCCACACCCATATGTACCCCAGACCCCTACCTCCCTACCTCTCACACATTCCTCACCTCCTCTCAGACATGACTAACTCAATTTGTTATGCGCAGGTCTCTGTCAGAAGAGGTTTCATCCGAAATCTCCACAGTCATTTGAGTGCTGGGCAACCTGGCCCTAACAATGAGGCTAACTCTGTTCCTCAGGGAAACATTAAAATGATGTGTACCTACAGACAGAGACAAGCACTGAGGGGTATCTCCCTTTCTCATCTTGCACGCGTCACTGACATCTTAATGGGGCATACATACAAACTAGCAGTCAGATCAAATCGACATAGAAAGCATTGACAACATGTTTTTTTAGAAGAAAAGAGGTTAAGCCAGAGAAGTGACGTACACAATATGAGCTCACAAACATTTGTAATAGTTGAGCTCAACATATGAGATGACGGCAGTACTTGGCGCACACCCCACCAACGATGCTGTCCTTGGTGTGTGTTGAGGGCCAGTGTGGATTGGCACAACTAGACATGAATGCCATGAGTCAGAGGCAGGGGCTGCGCCAGGTAGGGGCCCACAAAGTGACCATTGACAGGCCGAGGCACTCACGGTGCAAACAGTTCCAGAATATCGCCTCAAATAAATCAGTCATCTTGCAACTTGTACCTGTTAGTGGAGGCTGAGTTTCATCCCCAGTGGCGTTACGTCCCTGACGGAGTGATGTTCACCGCGGCTCTGGCGGAGTGGCACTCTGTTCACCACGGCCCGTCGATCTGTTCACCCCGGCCTCAGGTTCGTTTCCCCCTCGGCTGCTGTCACTCAGGGGTCACTCTCACAGAGACGACGACCGCGCCTCCCCAAGCCCCTGCTCCCCCCCCCATCTCCTCCTCTCCTCCTCTCAAAGTTAAAGTCTTAAAACCCAGCTGGCCAGAAAAAAAAGACTTAAAGGTCCTGCTAATATAGAGTATTTTAAAATAGGGACCCTGAAGAATAGAGCTATTTTAGACTCTGACATAAATCTCAGTGTGATAATAGGTGACAATTCTGAGCCAGAATATGAGGATTATATTTGGTTAATAGAGGACTTCAACACTGTGCTCGTGTAACTTTGTGCACAGAAAACAACCACGGCTAGCACTCAAGTTTTGCCATCTGCACAACCTGAGGGTGATGGTGGTGGAATTCCATACTGAAGAGACAGAAAGACAGACACAGAGAGAGGAAATGGGGGACGACATCAAATGTGCAGAGTTTAAATACCCTGTAGAGGATCTGCTTACGTCTCTCACTTCACGGTCTTTGAGAAACACACATTTCTCAGGCCCATTCATTTCCTATTGAGGAAGACTGGGGGAGACAAAAGATGGCGTTGCCCTAAGCTTAAAGACAAACCAACTGTGAGAACAACACCGTGAAATAGTGAGACCTCCAGCAGACAACGGATTTAAAACTGGGGGAAAAGACAGCTGCTCATAGTGAGCCACGGTCATATCACATGGTCCTTTTATCAGGCCTGATCCACCATGGGACTGGGGGTGAGATATAAGAGGCAGCAACAGATGAGAAATCCCACAGGTGCAAGCCTATTCACTCCAGACAGCCACCCTGACACCCAAAAGCTCCTCCACTGAATTCGGACCAGTCAGCCAGGTGGTTCAGATTTCCTGGTTGGAGCCTATGGGTTTGGCTGGGTCTGTGTCCCGACTGCATCCTTGAAAAATCCACAACACTGCACCTAACAGCCCAAGCAACACAAGCTCCTCAGTTGCTAAAGCCTTCAAAATTCCCAACTTTCAAACCACCCCACGACTCCCACACTCCTTATACATTCCAACAGCAGTGTGGATTCCACTCCGACAGCTGGCGTAATGAACAAGCCATATGTGTGTGTGTGTGTGTGTGTGTGTGTGTGTGTGTGTGTGTGTGTGTGTGTGTGTGTGTGTGCTATGCTTTCGATTCTCTCCCGGCGTGAGACCGAAATCCATGTGGCTAGGGGCAAGAACACTACAGAACCATTGTTAGTTCACTCTGGTGCTGTCCAACAAGAACCACACAACTATGAAACAACCTCTGGTGTGAGTGACATATTTCCTGATTTATGGAGACAACAACCTGGGCTCTGTGATGTCATTCAGACATACATCACCTGGGCTTACAGGGGGGGAGGGGGCTCTGTGATGTCATTCAGACATACACTACCTGTGATGTCATTCAGACATACACTACCTGTCATACACTACCTGCGGGGGAGAGGGGGCTCTGTGATGTCATTCAGAAATACATCACCTGGGCTTATTAGGGGCTCTATGATGTCATTCAGACATATCACCTGGGCTTATGGGGGAATCAATGATGTCATTCAGACATACATCAGCTGGGCTTATGGGGGACTCTGTGATGTCATTCAGACATACATTAGCTGGGCTTATGGGGGACTCTGTGATGTCATTCAGACATACATCAGCTGGGCTTATGGGGGGCTCTGTGATGTCATTCAGACATACCTCAAACCTCTCAGACATTAAGTGGCTGTTATGGATGTTTTCTTGGGGTAATACAGCTGACCTTTCACCCCAGCACCAAAGGAAATGCCTGTGGAGGCTGATTGGTTCAGGTTGTTTAGAAAGAGCGCAGGGGGCACTGGGCTAGTCCCACACTCTGAACAAACCAGCGGCATGCAGCAAAGAGAGAGACTCAGTCTATGGCTGTGTCCCTAAATGGTACCCTATTCCCTATACAGTGCACAACATTGGGCTCTGGTCAAAAGAATTGCACTATGTAGGGAATAGGGTGCCATTTGGGACACTTAGAAAAATAGTGTAGAGCAGGGGTTTCCAAACCTCTCCTCTGGTACCCCCAGCCATTCCATGTAGTTTAACTATTCCAGAGTTAGCACACTTGATTCAAATTGTTAACTAATCATCAATACCTTGAATAGGTGAATTAGTTGAGCTAGTTCAGTATTACAACAAAATTGTGAAATGTCCGGGGGACCCAAGGAAAGGTTATAAAACCACTAGTGGACACAGTATGACTGCCATCCGTCAATCACGCTAATGCTCAGTTTAGGTCCCAGAATGCTTGGGGGGGTCTTTCTCTCTCTCTCTCTCTCTCTGTCTCATCCTTCCTTACAGTCTCTCTCTCACACACACACACCTGCTTAGGGGTGCAGGCCCCAACACAAACTGACACAGAAAATCCAAAAGAAAACAAGGAGAGCTGTCTCCGGTGCCGGGATTGCTTTTCAACATCTCATTTGTAATGCGACCAGGAGAACAGCTGGGAAGGTGGGGGAGGAGGGAAGTACATGCATACATATATACAGTGCCTTCATAAAGTATTCACACCCCTTGACCTTTTCAAAATAATGTTGTGTTACAGCCTGAATTTAAAATGGATTAAGGTTTCGATTTTTGTGTCACTGGCCTACACACAATACCCCATATGTCAAAGCGGAATAATAATTTATTTATATTTTTACAAATGAATAAAAAATATCTTGAGTCAAAAAGGTATTCAACCCCTTTGTTATGGCAAGCTTAAATACGTTCAGGACAAAAAATGTGCTTAACAAGTCACATAATAAGTTGCATGGATTCTGTGTGCAATAATAGTGTTTAACATGATTTTTATGACTACCTCATCTCTGTACCCCACATTTACAATTATCTGTAAAGTCCCTCAATCAAGTAGTCAAGTTCTTTTATTATTATTTTTTGTATTTTATCCCCTTTTTCGTGATATCCAATTACCATCTTGTCTCATCGCTGCAACTCCCCAATGGGCTTGGGAGAGGCGAAGATCGAGTCATGCATCGTCCGAAACAAGAACCGTCAAACCGCGCTTCTTAATTAACACCCTCCCCTAACCCGGACGACGCTGAGCCAATTGTGCGCCTCCCTATGGGACTCCCGGTCACAGCTGTTGTGATACAGCCTGGGATCAAACCCGGGTCTGTAGTGAAGCTTCAAGCACTGTGACGCAGTGCCTTGAGATCTCTGAGCCACTCGGGAGGCCCCGAGTAGTCAATTTCAAGTACAAATTCAACCACAAAGACCAGGTAGGTTTTCCAATGCCTCACAAAGAAGGGCACCTATTGGTAGATAGGTAAAAATAAAAAAAGCAGACGCTGAATATCGCTTTGAGCATAGTGAAGTTATTAATTACACTTTGGATGGTGTATCAATACACCCAGTCACCACAAAGATACAGGTGTCCTTCCTAACTCAGTTGCCAGAGAGGAAGGAAACTGCTCAGGGATTTCACCATGAGGCCAATTGTGATTTTAAAACAGTTACAGAGTTTAATGGCTATTCTAAGAGAAAACTAAGAATGCATCAACAACATTGTAGTTACTCCACAATACTAACCTAAATGACAGAGTGAAAAGAGGGAAGATTGTACAGAAAAAAATATTCCAAAATAGGTATCCTGTTTGCAACAAGGCAATTAAGTAATTGCAAAAAACTGCAAAAAATGTGGCAAAGAAATTAACTTTTTATCCTGAATACAGAGCATTATGTTTGGGGCAAATCCAATACAACACATCACTGATTAACACACTTCATATTTTCAAGCATGGTGGTGGCTGAACCATGTTGTGGGTATGCATGTCATCGGCAAGGAAAAGGGATTTTATTTTTGATAGAGACAAAATTGAGCTAAGCACATACAAAATCCTAGAGGAGAACCTGGTTCAGTCCGCTTTCCAACAGACACTGGAAGAGGAATTCACCTTACAGCAGGACAATAATCGAAAACACAAGGCCAAATATACACTGGAGTTGCTTACCAAGAAGACATTGAATGTTCCTGTGTGGCCTAGTTACAGTTTTGACTTAAATCGGCTTGAAAATCTATGGCAAGACTTGAAAATGGTTGTCTAGCAATGATCAACAACCAACTTGACAGAGCTTGAAGAATTTTTTAAGAATAATGGGCAAATATTGTACAATCCAGATGTGCAAAGCTCTTAGAGATTTACCCACAAAGACTCACAGCTGCAATCGCTGCCAAAGGTGTTTCTAACATTTATTGTCTAAGAGTGGGTGAATACTTACGGTGCAGTGAAAAATAATTTACCGGTTTCAAATATTCTCTACTTTTGCACATTTTTCAAACTGAATGTTATCATATCTTCAACCAAAACCTACTATTAGATAAAGGGAACCTGAGTTAATAAATAACACAACAATGACTTACTTATTTCATTTATTTCATGGGACCCATGTCAGCCAAAATGTTTGATTTTTGAATCATCTGTCCATAAAACATTTTTCGAGGAGTCTTGATGATCATCCAGGTGCTTTTTTGAAAAACTTTTTTTGCCAGACATAATGTTACCAAACACTGCATTCGACAGTAAGAACCTTATACCAACGGCCAAGCATGGTGGTGGTAGTATGATGGTTTGGGGATGCTTTGCTGCCTCAGGACCTGGATGACTTGCCTTAATAGAAGGAACCATGAATTCTGCTCTGTATCAGAGAATTCTACAGGAGAATGTCAGGCCATCCGTCTGTGAGCTGAAGCTGAAGTGCAGCTGGGTCATGCAGCTGGGTCATGCAGCTAGACAATGATCCAAAACACACAATCAAGTCTACAGTGCATTCGCAAATTATTCAGACCCCTTGACTTTTTCCACGTTTTGTTACGATTAGCCTTATTCTAAAATTGATTTAAACATAGTTTTTTTCTACACACAATACCCCATAATGACAAAGCAAAAACCGTTTTTTAGGAATTTTTGCCAATGTATTAAAAATAAAAAAACATGAATATCACATTTACATAGGTATTCAGACCCTTTACTCAGTGCTTTGTTTAAGCACCTTAGGCAGCGATTACAGCCTCGAGTCTTCTTGGATATGACGCTACAAGCTTGGCACACCTGTATTTGGGGAGTTTATCCCATTCTTCTCTGCAGATCCTCTCAAGCTCTGTCAGGTTGGAAGGGGGGTTGACGCTGCACAGCTATTTTCAGGTCTCTCCAGAGATGTTCAATCGGGTTAAAGTCCGGACTCTGGTTGGGTCACTCAAGGACATTCAGAAACGTGTCCCGAAGTCACTCCTGCGCTGTTTTGATGGTGTGCTTAGGGTCGTTGTCCTGTTGGAAGGTGAACCTTCACCCCAGTCTGAGGTCCTGAGTGCTCTGGAGCAGGTTTTCATCAAGGATCTCTCTGTACTTTGCTCCGTTCATCTTTCCCTTCAATCCCTTCAATCCCAGGCATGATGCTGCCACCACCATGCTTCGCTGTAGGGATGGTGCTAGGTTTCCTCCAGATTTGAGGCGTGGCATTCAGGCCAAATAATTCAATCTTGGTTTCATCAGATCAGAGAATCTTGTTTCTCATGATCTGAGAGTCCTTTAGGTGACTTTTGATAAACACCAAGCGGGCAGTGATGTGCCTTTTACTGAGGAGTGGCTTTCGTCTGGCCACTCTACCATAAAGACCTGATTGGTGAAGTGCTGCAGAGATGGTTGTCCTTCTGAAAGGTACTCCCATCTCCACAGAGGAACTCTGGAGCTCTGTCAGAGTGACACTACCCTGAATACTCAGTCTGGCCGAGCAGCCAGCTCTAGGAAGAGTCTTGGTGGTTCCAAACTTCTTCCATTTAAGAATGATGGAGGCTACTGTGTTGTTGGGGACATTCAATGCTGCAGAAATTGTTTGGAAGCCTTCCCCAGATCTGTGCCTCGACACAATCCTGTCTTGAAGCTCTACGGACAATTCCTTCGACCTCATGGCTTGGTTTTTGCTCTGACATGCACTGTCAACTGTGGGACCTAATACAGACAGGTGTGTACCTTTCCAAATCATGTCCATTCAATTAATATTACCACAGGTGGACTCCAATCAAGTTGTAGAAACATCTCAAAGATGATCAATGGAAACAGGATGAACCTGAGCTCAACTTCAAGTCTCATAGCAAAGGGTCTGAATACTTATGTAAATATATATACTGCTCAAAAAAATAAAGGGAACACTTAAACAACACATCCTAGATCTGAATGAATGAAATAATCTTATTAAAAAAACATTTCTTTACATAGTTGAATGTGCTGACAACAAAATCACACAAAAATAATCAATGGAAATCCAATTTATCAACCCATGGAGGTCTGGATTTGGAGTCACACTCAAAATTAAAGTGGAAAACCACACTACAGGCTGATCCAACTTTGATGTAATGTCCTTAAAACAAGTCAAAATGAGGCTCAGTAGTGTGTGTGGCCTCCACGTGCCTGTATGACCTCCCTACAACGCCTGGGCATGCTCCTGATGAGGTGGCGGATGGTCTCCTGAGGGATCTCCTCCCAGACCTGGACTAAAGCATCCGCCAACTCCTGGACAGTCTGTGGTGCAACGTGGCATTGGTGGATGGAGCGAGACATGATGTCCCAGATGTGCTCAATTGGATTCAGGTCTGGGGCATGGGCGGGCCAGTCCATAGCATCAATGCCTTCCTCTTGCAGGAACTGCTGACACACTCCAGCCACACGAGGTCTAGCATTGTCTTGCATTAGGAGGAACCCAGGGCCAACTGCACCAGCATATGGTCTCACAAGGGGTCTGAGGATCTCATCTCGGTACCTAATGGCAGTCAGGCTACCTCTGGCGAGCACATGGAGGGCTGTGCGGCCCCCCCAAAGAAATGCCACCCCACACCATGACTGACCCACCGCCAAACCGGTCATGCTGGAGGATGTTGCGGGCAGCAGAACGTTCTCCACGGCGTCTCCAGACTCTGTCACATCTGTCACGTGCTCAGTGTGAACCTGCTTTCATCTGTGAAGAGCACAGGGTGCCAGTGGCGAATTTGCCATTCTTGGTGTTCTCTGGCAAATGCCAAACGTCCTGCACGGTGTTGGGCTGTAAGCACCGGACGTCGGGCCCTCATACCACCCTCATGGAGTCTGTTTCTGACCGTTTGAGCAGACACATGCACATTTGTGGCCTGCTGGAGGTCATTTTGCAGGGCTCTGGCAGTGCTTCTCCTGCTCCTCCTTGCACAAAGGCGGAGGTAGCGGTCCTGCTGCTGGGTTGTTGGCCTCCTATGGCCTCCTCCACGTCTCCTGATGTACTGGCCTGTCTCCTGGTAGCGCCTCCATGCTCTGGACACTACGCTGACAGACACAGCAAACCTTCTTGCCACAGCTCGCATTGATGTGCCATCCTGGATGAGCTGCACTACCTGAGCCACTTGTGTGGGTTGTAGAGTCCGTCTCATGCTACCACTAGAGTGAAAGCACCGCCAGCATTCAAAAGTGACCAAAACATCAGCCAGGAAGCATAGGAACTGATAAGTGGTCTGTGGTCCCCACCTGCAGAACCACTCCTTTATTGGGGGTGTCTTGCTAATTGCCTATAATTTCCACCTGTTGTCTATTCCATTTGCACAACAGCATGTGAAGTGTATTGTCAATCAGTGTTGCTTCCTAAGTGGACAGTTTGATTTCACAGAAGTGTGATTGACTTGGAGTTACATTGTGTTGTTTAAGTGTTCCCTTTATTTTTTTGAGCAGTGTATATTTTTAACAAAATTGTTACAATTTTGCTAAAGTTTCTAAAAACCTGTTTTCGCTTTGTCATTATGGGGTATTGTGTGTAGATTGATGAGCAAAAAATTTAATTTAATCAATTTTAGAATAAAGCAGAACATTACAAAATGTGGAAAAAGTCATGGGGTCTGAATACTTTCCGAATGCACTGTACATGAAAATGGTTAAAAAGTTTTGGAATGGCCTAGTCAAAGTCCAGACCTAATATCGATTGGGATGTTGTGGCAGGACTTGAGACAAGCAGTTCATGCTTGAAAACCCCCAAATGTTGCTGAGTGAAAGCAATTCCTCCACAGAGATGTGAGAGACTGATCAACAACTACAGGAAGCATTTGGTTGTGGTCATTGCAGCTAAAGGTGGTACAACCAGTTATTGAGTGTAAGGGGGCAATGACTTTTTCGCACAGGGGAATTGGGTGTTGCATAACTTTGTTTAATTAAATAAATAAAATAAGTATAATTGTTATTCGTTATTTGTAAACTCAGGTTCCCTTTATCTAATTGTAGGTTTTGGTTGAAGATCTGATAACATTCAGTATTAAAACAATAGCTAGGAGAAAAAAGAAAATCAGAAAGGGTGTAAATACTTTTTCACAGCATTGTACAGTATCTAATCAAGACAGTGTTTCATTTTTCATATTTTTTACATTTGTTTTATAATTTTTCTTCAAATTTGACAGTACAAAGTATTTTGGGCAGATTATTGACAAAAAAAGACAATCAAATCCATTTTAATTCCACTTTGTAACCCAACAAAATGTGGAAAATGTACCGGGATGTGAATACTCTCTGAAGGCACACAAAGAGGAGAAAAATATTCTGCAGGAGGACTGGTGTGTTATTGTAAGCCCTTGGTGAAAGGTCAGGCATGCACACTCCCTGCTGCCCTCTGACCTGTAGCAATGACCAAACACAGGCTCCAGCCACCAACAATAAACTATTGTTTCACCACTGTACGACACAATGCACTGTCTGTGAGAGTATGTGCTGCCCAGCCTCCTCACCCTCCTGCTGCCCAGCCATAGCTGTGTCTGACCTAGACTCAACAGACCTCTAGTCTGTCTGCCTGTCTGTCTATGTTGTGGCTATTTCAGGCAGGAAAGTATGTTAGTGTGGGTGTGGCATAATTCCAATACATCCGCAACAATATAAAGATGTTGCCTTCAGTGGCTAATGTGTTTGCAACATTGATTGACATTGATTGTCTAGCCAGAGGCTTCTGGCTAGCCTAATGGAAGTCATGTCAGACAAGACTGGAGGACTGCAGGGAGGACTGGTGAAAACAGGAGGCCAGTTGGACTGCAGGAGAGCTCTCTATCTTTCCCTCCTCTATTCTAATGGAGCTGTTTCTCCTCACTCCTACACAGGGCACCTATCCCAGTCCCATTGAACACCATGATTCTGTACCAGGAGGACTAGTGCAGGGTGTCCTCATACCACCCTCTGCCATTGTGGGATAAAAACCATCAACCTACCCCTGAGGTGTCTTGATGGACACATTAAAACACAAACACCAGACGTGCTAAACTAACATTGACTTTATCTGAGCTCCTGTTTAATTCAGTTCCTTTTGAAGCCAGACTTTGCTTCCTAATCACCACATCCTCAACTCAGCAACATGCTGTTCCCAGTCTTAAATCAATTTACGACCTCCTGGGTAACACAGCTTCATTACTGGGGAATGTGATTAGCAGCCCAATGCTAATAAGGAGAAGCGAGAGAAAGATGGTTGCTGTGTAAACACCATCTGACATGCTAATAATCACTTTATGGCCTATAGTCTGACAGAAGCCTTGCTCGATGGATCTATCCTCCTCATTGACATGCACTGAAGCAGATCGCTCATTCCTCACTCACACTCAGCTCTGTTTGTCACGTCTGGAAGACGGTTTATGTCTGAGCTTTGCCTGACGGTTTTGTGTGCATCATTTCCTGGAAATGCCAATAGGAATTTATTATAACTTTGCAATATAGTATTTACATTTTATGACACATTTGTCTCAATACACACACTTTGTCATTGTTAATAACATTGACTTTAACCAAGACATATGCATCAATTCCTATTCTAAATGTAACTACTGTTTGCTTAACCCACACTCTAGGCACTGTGGATATTATACAGAGCTGTGAAGGGACCAAAGGCTACCCAGTGGCTCAGCTATGTTTCTCCAACACTCTAAATTAACTTCACACATTCCCTCTGGCTTAGAGCTATCCATAAACTGCTGCAGTGGGAGGAGTGTGAGGTGGGAAGGGAGAGATGGAGGGAGGGACGGATGGACGGAAAGAGGGTGAGATGGAAAGAGGGTGAGATGGAGGGAGAGAGAGATTGAAGGAAAGAGCGATCGAGGGAGGGAGGGAAGGAGATATGGAACGATGGAAGGAGAGAGAGAGAGGGACTCAACCTCATCTCAGTTTCTATTGACTTTTAGAAGGCTCAGAGGAATACAAGAAAGTTAGATAAGCAGACTGTATTTATTTTCATTGTATACGTTTAGAGCATCAGCCCGTTTGGTGGTTTACTCTATAAAGATGTGTCCAGATGCTCAATCATGAATCCTGGAGGGCTGCCTCTCATTGACACACCAGCATGTAGCCGCACGGTGGTCCTAGTTTGTACAAACAGCACAGCAGGCCCCTACAAACCAAACAGCTCCACCTCCAAAAGCCCCCACATCTCCACGTGTCCATATGGCTGCCCGTCTCCATTGACTAAAAGCAAATGCTGCTAGTATTTAGTCTACCTTTTCTGCCCCACGATCCTGTACGTCATAATGAGTCAGACTTTACTAAACAAGACAATGATACCAAGGTGAATGCAGTTCAATTTCATTTGTGATCATAATTTTGTTTTTTTTAACTGTTATGGTAACTATCCCATGACTTACTTGTTTCCCCATTTAGTTGGCACAGATGTTAATACCCACATTTCGGCATTAATAGTCTCTCTCTCGACCATGCAGACCCTGAATCATTGCATAAGCTTATATAGTTCATATGCCTCTCTGGCAGCTGGGCCCAAACTGTGCTTCCGCATGTAGCGGAAAATATTTGTCATCTGACGTGATGTTCTGCATTCCCCGTGCACCAAGGACACACAGGAACAGCAAACTCTTATTTAGGAGGGGAGAACTCAAATGGGGTCGAGGGTTATTGTTGTTCCTTTGGAATGACATGTTAGTCATTTAGCAGATGCTCTTATCCAGAGCTACTTTCAGGAGCAATTAGGGTTAATGGCCTTGCTCAAGGGCACAGAGAGATTTTTCACCTAGTCGTCTTCGGGATTCGAACCAGAAACCTTTCAAAATGCATTCCCTACTCCACATCATAGCAAAAGTGTTGTTACGTGTGCTGTAGTTTTGAAAGTATGTTCCTTTTCTACTCCTGAAGTTCCCATCTGAAGGTATGAAACTAAGGTCACAAAATAATTATAGAATGTCAGCATATGTTTTGATGTGGACTCAAGATTTTCTACTGTATGTTGAGTTGCCATTGTTGACCCCCCCACAGTATGTCCAAAGCCCAGCGTTGGGTCAAATGGAGTGCAATGTATCTCAGATCAAGTGGAAAATAATCTCTGATTCGGTTTCAGTATCTCTGAGCTATTTTGTTTTCTGTACAACCACCATGCTTGTCTCAGTCTTATCAAACCTGTCATATCAGACTTCATGAAGAAAGGAAGAAGTTTGTTTCTCTAATATCCGCATGCCATCGTCTATCTCTCCCTCTGTGTACCCAGTGAGGCGCTAGCTAGGCTAACCCCAGTGAGGCGCTAGCTAGGCTAACCCCAGTGAGGCGCTAGCTAGGCTAACCCCAGTGAGGCGCTAGCTAGGCTAACCCCAGTGAGGCGCTAGCTAGGCTAACCCAGTGAGGAACCCCCTCCGATATCATCACCAGGAAGACCAGTAAGGTTGTCTCTTCTACCTTTAAGCCCACAGCTATCCTTGCCGCCTTGCTCCATTCACGATCAGAAACACTGTGGCATTGCACAGCAAACAAACATAAATTGCTTAATCTAATCGCATTGCTCTCTATGGGTCTCTGTTTACTTTTGCTTAAGCGTCTCCATGACTGCTTGACTGTGTGACTCACTGATCCTATCTGCCTGAGCGCCGTGTGTTTGGCTCCCCATGCCCCCTTGCTTTCCCCACAAACAGACAGATAGAGAGGCAGACATACAGAAAGGCAGGCCAGAGCAAGCAGACTGACAGACAGACAGACAGACAGACAGACAGACAGACAGACAGACAGACAGACTAGAAGTCTGTTGAGTCTAGATCAGACACAGCTACGGCTGGGCAGCAGGAGGGTGAGGAGGGTGGGCAGCAGGAGGGTGAGGAGGCTGGGCAGCAGGAGGGTGAGGAGGCTGGGCAGCAGGAGGGTGAGGAGGGTGGGCATCAGGAGGGTGAGGAGGGTGGGCAGCAGGAGGGTGAGGAGGGTGGGCATCAGGAGGGTGAGGAGGCTGGGCAGCAGGAGGGTGAGGAGGGTGGGCATCAGAAGGGTGAGGAGGCTGGGCAGCAGGAGGGTGAGGAGGGTGGGCATCAGGAGGGTGAGGAGGGTGGGCATCAGGAGGGTGAGGAGGCTGGGCAGCAGGAGGGTGAGGAGGGTGGGCATCAGGAGGGTGAGGAGGGTGGGCATCAGGAGGGTGAGGAGGCTGGGCAGCAGGAGGGTGAGGAGGGTGGGCATCAGGAGGGTGAGGAGGCTGGGCAGCAGGAGGGTGAGGAGGGTGGGCATCAGGAGGGTGAGGAGGCTGGGCAGCAGGAGGGTGAGGAGGGTGGGCATCAGGAGGGTGAGGAGGCTGGGCAGCAGGAGGGTGAGGTAGGGTGGGCATCAGGAGGGTGAGGAGGCTGGGCAGCAGGAGGGTGAGGAGGGTGGGCATCAGGAGGGTGAGGAGGCTGGGCAGCAGGAGGGTGAGGAGGGTGGGCATCAGGAGGGTGAGGAGGGTGGGCATCAGGAGTGTGAGGAGGGTGGGCATCAGGAGTGTGAGGAGTTTGGGCAGCAGGAGGGTGAGGAGGGTGGGCATCAGGAGTGTGAGGAGGGTGGGCATCAGGAGTGTGAGGAGTTTGGGCAGCAGGAGGGTGAGGAGTACACTATCTGCACACCTCACTTGACACTTGCACACTGCGCTGCAGTCAAAAGGTGTGATTTAGGCAGGGTCCATTAGAAAACGGAGGGTGCCAAAAGCTGTGTGATCTAGGCAGGGTCCGTTAGAAAATGGAGGGTAGTCCCTAAGTCCGAATGGACTATACCACTAACTTGAGTTACACAACCACAATTTTGTACAGAAAAATACAAAGTTGTGAATCAGCAGCTTGTCGTAGATATCATCAGTCCTCACTGTGGTGATGCACTTTTTGAAGATGGTTGCCTACAGATCTACTTCAGGTGAAAGGTTGTGGGTAGAGGGAATTGCTCATAAATATTCATTTTTGGGGAGGGTAAACGAATTGTATCTGATCCAAACACTTTTTCACTAAAGCATACTTACCAGAAGTCCACTGGAACGCTCTGATAATAAAATGATGTGCATTGCGAGCAAATACGGCTCTAGACAGTTAGCGTACAGTGGCACTGAGTTCCTGCTATCTATTACCACTTATAGTGTAAATTCAATCCCCCATGGGGTGCAAAGAAAACATCTGAAATGTGGACTTACATTTATTGAGGTATTGTGTTGGGAAGAAAATTTTAATAATCACCTTGAAAATTAAGATTAGGGGTTCAATTCAATACAACCCGCATCGCCGTATTTACGGAGTAGCTCTTTTTCCCAATAGTGAAATTATCTCATAGATCCGTCTTGGGTACTGTATAAAAACCTACTACCAGGGTGACTCCTCTCACAGGTATTAGAAATCACAAACATTGAACTATGAGCCAACTTTCTTGGCAGCCTGCGCCACCAGTCATAGCGGTTAGGAAAAAATACAATGAGTTGACACGACCACCATTGTCATCCATTTCTTGTTATGATGGATGTAGCTACGAATAGAAAGGTATAATCCTCATAGTTTACATGTTTTTTTTCCCTTAGTAAAAGCCCATAGATATGTATGAAATGGTAAGCAAAAACGTTGTATTTCGTCATATGTGGAAATGTGCCCTACTGCCTTTTAGAATGTTGTGTAACGTCAGTAGTCTATTCAAGGAAGCATCATGCAAAATATATTGGCACACTCCACTTACCAAGACCATTGGCAAATAAGGCCCGCTGTCACCTTCTTTTATAGTAAGCTTTGAGGTGGTACCACCCAGCACATCTAGAAGGGAGTGTATTTCATACCGAACCCCTACCTTAAGATGACGTAGAGGCACCTTCTCAAGGTGCCTCTACATCACAATTTCAATGGTAGAGTTGAACCGCTGGGGGGAAAGAGCTAGATTTACTACTAAAAGACCAAAATATATCACTTTTGCAATGAACTGTCAAAACGAAGACCAGAACTTGTGTCTCACTATAACTTAGCCTTAAACATCTGGTTTTCCATCCAAAAAAGTTACTCTTTAAAACACTTTCAGTTGTTATTGTTGCTTACTACTAAGTTACTACTCACCCCGTGCACAGTCAGACAACAGGATTATTTCACAAATGAGCAGGCAAATCCATAAATGCCCCATTCTTTCTGGATCGCAGGTTTCAACACTTCAAATCTGGGATAAGGAGAAAACAAGACAATTCACAGTGAGGCGAGGTGCAACAACACATACTGGTTTTATCCACATCATCTCTAAGCTACTGGATATGGTTTTACAACAACAATATTATCTCACAGATGTTTCTTTGGAAGTGGGATAGTCAAGGCATTGAGTAAATCTAACAGACTTACAGTCTTGTAACTAGTGACATTAAAACAAGTTGTTAGTCATTTAACAGACTGGAAAATACAAGAATTCTGTTCCCAACACTAGGTAATGTGTTTCTGGAAAAGCAATTTAGGCTTTTTATTTATGATCTTCATTCAAACGAGCAGCTCTTATTCTGTTCATATGACCCTCTGTTTCTGGATAGAGGAGTTATTCTTTCTGCCACTTTGTACATCAAATTGTAAGTCATTTGAAATTAGGAACATCCTTTAGAGTTTAGAATTTAATCTGTGATAAGAATTATCAACATGACATTACATTGACTGTTATATTAAAGCATCTGCTATTGGGGAACTAGATATGTCCTCCTAACTCATTATATTAGAATTGGTTATAGATACTGATGTATAAACTACAGTTAATCTACCTGCTAATGAACCATCCACATATATCATAAAATAAACATGTCCTATGTGAGTTGGGTCGAGGCCAGGGTCCTCATTGTTGCAGCACCCCTGGAGCAATTTGGGTTAAGTGCCTTGCTCAACAGATTTTTCACATAGTCGACTCAGAAAGGTTGGAACTACCTTTCGGTTACTGACCCAACTCGCTAACCACTAGGCTACATTCCGCTCTAGATCAGTGAGACATGGTAGATCAGTGAGACATGGTGAATCAGTGGAATGACAACATTCTACACTCAAAAGTGGACAACAAATAATAGCTTTTATAAGGTAATATAGACTAACTATATTTTATGATGAACACAAACATTTTGATTTATGCAATACAGCTGTGTACTATCCTATTACTAAAACATTAGTAATAATCTGTAGTGTTAATTAAAAGTTGTCTACTTATGCCTTTTCTAAAATAAACACGCATCCTTCTAAAATCAGCTGCCTAAAAATAATCACATTGTAACCAGGGCCAATAACACATCTTAAAATAATACAAGTTAGTAAGTAGTGACTTACCTGAAACGTCCTGCAGCAATGATTTGTATTGGATCGGTTTCCCACTAACGGCAAGTCTATCATTCTTATTGCCTTTACATTTGCATCAAAGGTGATCTAATCCAAATAGTCAACAAATCAATATCCACTAAATGTTGAACTGCACGCACTGTCGCTCAGGTACCTGTGGCTCAGTTATTGAAAACTATTGTACCCTCCAATACAAAGAACACTATTGAACGTCAATATCAAACATGCGAGAGATCAAATCTAGTTCTAGTTTTTTGAATGACAGTCATCACATAACGCTCGTGCGAGACCACCACACCGGACAGAACGCGTGCGTAAAAACTAAATATATAAAAGTCCTCTGCTCGCGGTAGGCTACAGTTAACTCCTACCCTTATGAATTTCGGATGAGACGCTGTAGGCCTAATCTGTTTATTTATTTTTTTTATCGCAATTTGCATCCAAATACCTTTTTGCAATAATTGAGCTAACAGACCTTGCCATCCAGTAATCGACCGCAGGCAAACAAACAGCCGAGGGAAAGGCGGTCCATCCCAGCTCGGAACTTTTGCCCAATCACAGTGTAGCCCTAGTCACAGCTACTCAACAAATTTTAAGAATTAACTCTTTCGTATTAGTCTACACCTAGGGCAGTTCTGCTGAAAACATGGACGACATCATAATAATACAAATATATATATATGCATCATAATAATTGTAAAAAAAAATATATATATATAGTCTAATATACATAATCACAAAATATATAACAATAAAACATTAATGTAATAAATGCATTATAATGTAATTACAATGTAATGATAGTTAATATTCAATTGAATTTCTATTCCCACTATGTAATCAGACAGATTGATTAATGATTGAAATGGTATAGTTTGGGTGTTAGAAAATTGGTCAAAAATATTCATAAAAGAAAATTGTCATTTAAAGAAAAAATGTAATATGACAAAGTGTCATTTTATCAGACCCAGATTAAGCATTATCTTGGATTAAAACAAGCTCCATGTAAAATCTCCATTGAGAATTTACTCCTGGACTAGGTTAAATCTGCATCCAGGAAATCGGCCCCATGTGGTTCTTAATAAATTCATCAAGTAACACACCGATGTACTGAGAAGGAACATTAGATGAACTTGCATAACAATAATTAATTTAATTTGTAAGGCGCTTCTCACACCCAAGGCGCAGAAGAAAATAACAAATGTAGTACAAATAATAATAAAAACAATCCAAAACACAGAAGATTGTAAGCAGACAACAATCAAAGCTATATACAGGTGTCGTCAGATCTGGTGGGTAGGAGAACTGAATTAACAGAGGTCTTTGAAAGCTTTTCTGAAGAGCTCAGTCTTTAGCTATTCCTTAAACGAGGCCAGAGACTCTGCAGCCCTGACAGTGACTGGAAGTGCGTTCCATAGCCGAGGAGCTGCACAGCTGAAAGCCCTGTCACCCATAGTTTTTAGTCTGATGTTGGGATGCTGAAGGGAGATGGACCTGGAGGAGCGAAGGCTGCAGGATGGTAGGATGTCAGACAGGTACTTGGGTCCAGAGTTGTGGATAGCTTGGTAGGTGTGAATCAGGATTTTAAAGTCAATGCATGAGCATATGGGGAGCCAGTGGATGATGAACAGCACTGGAGTGATGTGCTCACGGAGGGAGGTGTAGGTGAGGACACGTGCAGCACAGTTCTGGACATATTGTAGCCTGTTTAGACACATGGCATACGCACCAACAAACAGAGCTATTCAGTAGTCCAGGCAGAGCAAGATACAGGCGTGGATGAGTCGTTCTGCTGCAGGTTGTGACAGCAAAGGTCGTAACCTGGCAATGTTCTGTAGATGGAAAAATTCAGGTTTGGTCACACTTTTGATGTACGCCTCAAACGAGAGCGGACTGTCAAATATCGCACCCAGGTTGAGAACCTCACTGGAGGAGAGGACCTTGTCACCAATATATCAATTATCATTGATCCTACCTGAATGAAGGGACTTGTAGTCAAAACAATGTTTGCTTCTTTGCTCTCAAACTTTAAAGCACAGGAAAAAACTGAAGGGGATTGTTACACAGACAAAGTTCAATAGTTGCCCTCCAATAAAAGTTGAATCCACTGACATAGAGCAGCTGCTATATTATCAATATATATTATAATATACTGTATATTGTATAGCCCTCATGCTTACAGTGCATTCGGGAAAATAATCAGATTTTACAGCCTTAGTCTAAAATTGATCAAATTGCAAATTGTCTCATAGCAAAGGGTCTGAATACTCATGTAAATAAGGTATTTCTATGTTTTATTTAATACATTTACAAAAATGTCTAAAAACCTGTTTACACTTTGTCATTATGGGGTATTGTGTGTAGATAGATGTGGACCTTTGTTATTTAATCCAAAATAAAAATCTGAAATATCACATTTAAGTATTCAGACACTTTACTCAGTACTTTGTTGAAGTACCTTTGGCAGCGATTACAACCTTGAGTCTTCTTGGGTATGACGCTACAAGCTTGGCACACCTATATTTAGGGAGTTTCTCCCATTCTTCTCTACAGATCATCTCAAGTTCTGTCAGGTTGGATATGGAGCATTGCTGCTCAGAGATGATTGATCGGGTTCAAGTCCGGCTCTGGCTGGGGCACTCAAGGAACTTCAGAGACTTGTCCCGAAGCCACTCCTGCATTGTCTTGGCTGTGTGCTTAGGATCGTTGTCCTATTGGAAGGTGAACCTTCGCCCCAGTTGGAGGTCCTGAGCACTCTGGGGCAGGTTTTCATCGAGGATCTCTGTACTTTGCTCCGTTCATCTTTCCCTCAATCCTGACTAGTCTCCCAGTCCCTGCCGCTGTAAAACATCCCCACAGCATGCTGCCACCACCACCATGCTTCACCGTAGGGATGGTGCCAGGTTTCCTGTAGACGTGACACTTGGCATTCAGGCCAAAGAGTTCAATCTTGGTTTCATCAGAACAGAGAATGTTGTTTCTCATGGTCTGAAAGTCTTTAGATGCCTTTAGGCAAACTCCAAGTGGGCTGTCATGTGCCTTTTACCGAGAAGCGGCTTCCATCTGGCCACTCTACCATAAAGGCCTGATTGGTAGAGTGCTGCAGAGATGGTTGTCCTTCTGGAAGGTTCTCCCATCTCCACAGAGGAACTCTAGTGCTCTGTCAGAAAGACCATTGTGTTCTTGGCTACCTCCCTTCCCCCCAGATTGCTCAGTTCGGCTGGGCAGCCAGCTCTAGGAAGAGTATTGGTGGTTCCAAACTTCTTCCATTTAAGAATGATGGAGGCCACTGTGTTCTTAGGGACCTTCAGTGCTGCAGAGATTTTTTTGGTTCCCTTCCCCAGATCTGTGCCTCGACACAATCCTGTCTTGGAGCTTTACGAACAATTCCTTTGACCTCATAGCTTGGTTTTATTCTGAAACACACTGTCAACTGTGAAACCTTATATAGACAGGCCTGTGCCTTTCCAAATCTTGTCCATTCAATTGATTTTATAACAGATTGACTCCATCAAGTTGCAGAAACATCTCAAGGATGATCAACAGGATGCATCTGAGCTCAATTTCGAGTCTCATAGCAAAGGGTCTGAATACTTATGTAAATAAGGCATTTCTGTTTTTTAATTAATACATTTGCAAAGAATTCTAGAAACCTGTTTTCACTTTGGCATTATGGGGTATTGTGTGTAGATTAATTTACATTTTTTATTTAATCCATTTTAGAATAAGGCAGTAACGTAATAAAATGTGGATAAAGTCAAAGGGGTCTAAATACTTTCCGAATGCCCTGTATATATATATATATATATATAAAAAATCATGATGAATAAAATGGGTAAGAATTCAATGATATTATGCTATTTATATGCTTTAATTACATAAACAGTGAAATGTCTTAATGACCTTGGTAGGCTGCTTTTGTGTTTATCCTATGGATTCTTGGACAACTGAGAGCATGTGCAAAAAGATAGGGACCCTTAGTGGAGATTTGAGAGAATGCATGCTACAAATGAGTCAGCCAACAGTAGCTGGTACTACAACATATTTAAATACTTAAATAGTTACAAATTAAGTGTTAAGTCAGTGATATCCACTACGGTTCAAATGTTTGGGGTCACTTACACATTTCCTTGTTTTTGAAAGAAAAGCACAATTTCTGTCCATTAAAATAACATAGAATTGATCAGAAATACAGTGTAGACATTGTTAATGTTGTAAATGACTATTGTAGCTGGAAAAGGCAGATTTTTTATGGAATATCTACATAGGCGTACACACATTATCAGCAACCATCACTCCTGTGTTCCAATGGCACGTTGTGTTAGCTAATCCAAATTTATAATTTTAAAAGGCTATGTGATCAGAAGAAAACCCTTTTGCAATTATGTTAGCACAGCTGAAACTGTTGTGCTAATTAAAGAAGCAATAAAACTGGCCTTCTTTAGACTAGTTGAGTATCTGAAGCATCAGCATTTGTGGGTTCGATTACAGGCTGAAGATGGCCAGAAATAAAGAACTTTCTTCTAAAACTTGTCAGTCCATTCTTGTTCTGAGAAATGAAGGCTATTTCATGCGAGAAATTGTCAAGACACTGAAGATCTCGTACAACGCTTTGTACTACTCCCTTCACAGAACAGCTCAAACTGGCTCTAACCAGAATAGAAAGAGTGGGAGGCCCCGGTGAATAAGTGAACAAGAGGACAAGTACATTAGAGTGTCTAGTTTGAGAAACAGACACCTCACAAGTCCTCAACTGGCAGCTTCATTAAATAGAACCCGCAAAACACCAGTCTCAACTTCAACAGTGATGCTGGCCTTCTAGGCAGAGTTCCTCTGTCGTGTCTGTGTTCTTTTGCCCATCTTAATCTTTTATTGGCCAGTCTGAGATATGGATTTCTCTTTGCAACTCTGCCTGGAAGGCCAGCATCCCGGAGTCGCCTCTCCACAATCCTGTCTTGGAGATCTACGGACAATTCCTTCGACCTGATGGCTTGGTTTTTGCTCTGGCGTGCACTGTCAAATGTGAGATCATATATAGACAGGTGTGCCCCTTTCCAAATCATGTCCAATCAATTGAATGTACCACAGGTGGACTCCAATCAAGTTGTAGAAACATCAAGGATGATCAATGGAAACAGGATGCAACTAAACTTAATTGATTCTCATAGCAAAGGGTCTGAATACTTACGTAAATAAGGTATTTTATTTTTTACAATTAGA
The DNA here is from genome assembly GCF_901001165.1 of Salmo trutta. Taxonomy (NCBI): domain Eukaryota; kingdom Metazoa; phylum Chordata; class Actinopteri; order Salmoniformes; family Salmonidae; genus Salmo; species Salmo trutta. Next base: position 25,107,774 of record NC_042969.1, on the reverse strand, counting down.
AAATATTATGGATAACCTGTTTTCACGTCATCATTAATAAGGCTGTCTCAAAATGTGGGAAAAGTCAAGGGGTCTGAATACTTTCCTTAGGCACTGTATATATACAGTACTAGTCATAAGTTTGGACACACCTACTGATTCAAGGGTTTTTCTTTATTTTGACTATTTTCTACATTGTAGAATAATAGTGAAGACCTCAAAACTTAGAAATAACACATATGGATTCACGTAGTAACCAAGAAAAGGGTTAAACAAATCAAAATATATTTTATATTTGAGATTCTTCAAAGTAGCCACCCTTTGCCTTGATGACAGCTTTGCACACTATGGACTTAGCCCTATTTGGTAAAATACCATCTTCTGTATACCACCCCTACCATGTCACAACATAACTGATTGGCTCAAACACATTAAGAAGGTAATAAATTCCACAAATCCCCTTTTAACAAAGCACACCTGTTAATTCAAATGCATTCCAGGTGACTACCTCACAAAGCTTGATGAGAGAATAGGGCTAAGTCCACATTATGGTAAGAACGGCTCAAATAAGCAAAGAGAAATGACAGTCTATCATTACTTTTATACATGAAGGTCAGTCAATACGGAACATTTCAAGAACTTTAAAAGTTTCTTCAAGTGCACTCGCAAAAACCATCAAGCGCTATGATGAAACTGGCTCACATGAGGACCGCCACAGGAAAGGAAGACCCAGAGTTACCTCTGCTGCAGAGGATAAGTTCATTAGAGTTACCAGCCTCAGAAATTGCAGCCCAAATAAATGCTTCAGAGTTCAAGTAAGACATCTCAACAACAACTGTTCAGGAAACTGCATGAATCAGGCCTTCATGGTCAAATTGCTGCAAAGAAACCACTACAAAAGGACACCAATAAGAAGAGACTTGCTTGGGCCAAGAAATACATGCAATGGACATTAGACCGGTGGAGTCCAAATTTGAGATTTTTGGTTCCAACCAGTTTCTATGTGAGACGCAGAGTAGGTGAACAGATGAACTCCGCATGTGTGGTTCCCACAGTGAAGTATGGTGGAGGTGTGATAGTGCTTTGCTGGTGACACAGTCTGTGATTTATTCAGAATTCAAGGCACACTTAACAAGCATGGCTACCAGTATTATACCAAGGAGTGATGGAGTGCTGCATCAGATGACTTGGCCTCCACAATCACCAGACCTCAACCCAATTGAGATGGTTTGGGATGAGTTGGACCACAGAGTGAAGGAAAAGCAGCCAACAAGTGCTCAGCATATGTGGGAACTCCTTCAAGACTGTTGGAAAAGCATTCCAGGTGAAGCTGGTTGAAAGAACGCAAAGCTGTCAAAGGCAAAGGGTGGCTACTTTGAAGAATCTAAAATATATATTGATTTGTTTAACACTTTCAGTTACTACATGATGCCATATGTGTTATTTCATAGTTTTGATGTCTTCCCTATTATTCTACAACGTAGAAAATAGTAAAAATAAAGAAAAACCCTTGAATGAGTAGGTATATCCAAACTTTTGACAGGAACTGAGTGCTCAACAATGCACTCTCCTACCTCGGGATCTCTTCTCAGTCTGTCACAAAGATACCTGAAACAATACTTTCAATCAACATTTTTATTGAACCTTAAATTAACTTATCCATCTCTATCCACACATACACAAAATTATTTACAACAATGGTGATGACAATTCAAGCAACACCCACCATTCAGACATCCACCTACTCAGCAGCAATAATAAGATGTTTCTACTGGAGTTAGAGTTCGGTCTCCTGTGGCAACGTGTAACTTTTTGGGGAACCAGACCAAATTTGCATAGAAATTTGGGTTATAGATCTATTATTCTACTTTAAAGCAAGGCTAAGAAGCGGTATATCTGTTCTATTTCTATGCTTAAGTTTTGTTTTGGAGTCTTACTTTCAGTTTTGTACACAAGCTTAAAAAAGCTGAAACAATAGTTTTGGTTATGGAAAATAATTTAATGGTTTAGATGTACAATGATTCTCTACACTATACTAGCTTATTTTGTCATATAAACTGATATTAGACTAACTATTAGAGTTTTAGCAACCAGGAAATGGTGGCGCGATTTCTGCATAGTGCAACTTAAGTGCCATTCACATGTGTTATTGCCATCAACACAACATTGACTTCTTAAGATAAAAATAAAATGAGCAAGTTGCTAAATGAAAATAAAACTCTAAAATGTGGCATTTCATTAAAACAGTATCTGATCAAAGGTAATATAGCTTCTGAGCTTAGTTTTTTCTTGGTTGTGGTCACTGGTGATGCAGATCCACAACGATCTTATTACTATGAAATGAATGACCAGCAGTAAGAGGAATACATTTTGTTTTTTTAAATGTAGGTAAATGTCTGCTGGCATAAGAGTGAGTCATTGTAGAAGAAACATCAGTTGAATGTGTATGTTAACAAAAAGGTATGCTTGTCCAGTAGGGGGCAGTGATAGTCGGGTATGATTCAAAGTCAGATGTATATGGGGTGGTATTGCCTGTGGGTCAGTTTCTTTCTGCAGGTTGGGCAAGTGTGGGATCTCGACAGTGAGTCGCGGAGGCACTGACTGCAGAAAAGGTGACCACATTTTGTGGAGACCACTAGTCTGCCACTTTCAATGATCTAGAGGAAGAGGAAAACAGGATCTTAGTTGAAGGGACAACTTCACATTCTGGTAGCTACACAGCAATTACAGAAACAGTTTGGCATAGTCACCTTCACACACACACACACACACACACACACACACACACAATGAAGTATGCTTCTCTTACCTCAGCATAGGAGTCCATACACACTGGGCAGCTGACTGTACCTGGCGTAGACCTGTGGAGAACAGACCATCAGGATCTACCGCAACTCAAGGTCATGAGTTCAGTGGTCACATGCCAATATTATGAGTGGATAAATGAGATTGATGCTTTTATGTGCCCTAACGCAAATATTCTAGTAAAATTGTTGTACTTTTTTTTTATGTCTCATCTGATAAGATTAGCATGGTCAGAGAGGTTGTTAGTTAGTACCTGGCTCTACTGCTGGCCTGTAGGGAAGATAGGAGGTCAGCACTGAGGCTCCCATTGGCATCCCCCTCCTCATCACTGCTCAGCACGTAACTCTCACCGCCAACTCCACGTCTGCCCCGAAGCCCTGATATATGCCATTTAGCAGATAAACATGCATTTTTCGAACTGAGTTTGTCTGACGTAGTGATGAATGATTACTTGAGGGTCAAAACATATAGTTAATCTAAATATAAATCTCTGTGATTGAGGAAAACAATGAATTACCTTCATCGACAACCTGGTCTCCCCATTTGCAATCATGCAGTGGTGGAAAAGAAGAAAATAGAAACATCAAATGTCAACATTTCAGTCTTTAAACAGTGACAAAAGCTTATTGTTATCAATACATTTAAAACAGCTAATGCATACATCATTATTTGCATAGAGAGTTCCCAAACTCACCACCACAGAATCATTGTTGGTCAAGTCAACCACAGTCGGCTCAGAACCTTCACATGTCAAGTCCACCACCTCCTCACCTGCACAGCCAAAAGAAAGTTTGAAACCTATCCATAATCAACCAGAGAGAAAGGCATAAAGCCATTGGGACTCACTGCTAGTCCTACTGCTCTCCAGCACAGCAATGGTCTCAGCAGCAGCTGCTGCACGAAGTGGCACAGTGGTGGTGACTCTGCTACTCTTGGCTGTGCGTCTGGAACTTGAGGGGGCTCCAGTCCTTCTCTTCCTCTGTGTCTGTGACAAAGTACAGCTTCTTAGTAACCAGACCCCTTTGCTTAAGTGAAAATGAAACTGAAGGTCTTGGAGGGTTATCATGTGGCAGGAATGTAGGCCTACAACGAACACTACACATTGCCTGCTACCTACCGTAGGCTGAATGCTAGAACAGCCATTTCCATGTTCAAAATGTTATGGGGTGCATTTTCTCCGTCAGGCCACTCTAGTGGGCCTATATTATGATCAAATAGCCTCAGCAGGTACAGCCTCAGTGTTCACAGTAAACACACACTGGAAGTTGCAAGGAATTTTCCCAACGTTGCGCTCAGCAGAACTTACATTTTCTCTGTGCGTAATAGAGGGATGTAAAGGTGAGAACTTACTGTACTGCTCATGTTGTGATGGGAAAGGTGTGGATGAAAATCGGTAAAATGTCACGTAGCTATAGTACACGCTGAAAAATCTACATCCGTTCCAACTCAAGCTCTTGAGACCAATTTAACAATAATCTGTGGAAATAAAATAAACCAATGACGTTACAAAACAAGCAGTCACATCTGATAAACAACACACACCAGGCATGAGCCGTTTCAATATTTAGATTTTGTTTGTTGAAAAATAGAAACCTATTAGCTAGCTAATAAAACCAAACGGCACCACAATCCATCTCAGTCTCTGTGCTTCTCTGCTTAGAGAAATAAAACGTGAGTTTAGATAGCTAGCTACGTTTATCCACAAACATTATAACTAACCAATTGTTGTGTGGTTTAGCTGCTGTGATAACAAGAACAGCTGGTTAGTTAGCTAGCTAGCTAATGCGGTTAGCCTGCATATTAGCTGGGTCTGAGCAGGGCAGCTCATCAAGCATAGGCTTATCCCGAGAACATGGTCATTAACACGGCTTATTAAGCATGACATGTGTCTAAACAACTAGCTAAAGTATATGGTTATCAAAAATGCAGTGGATAATGAAAACATGAGCTATAGTATCTAGAATTCAAATTTTAGCTAACGAACAAAGCAAAGCCAGCTAACTTAGCTAGTAACGCTAACACGCTCCTATGCAAGCTCTACCTCCTTGTAAAATAGGCTTACAACCGGAGTCGGCTTTACCTAACATTAACAAAAGCTTTCAACATTTGGGTGAGTGACTGGTGACAGCTAGATGTATCAAATTATAAATAATCCAGGTTTAAAATGGTACATACCTTTTCAATCACTTTTTGAAAAACAACTTCCTCTCTCCTGTAGCCTGCTAACCAAATACAACGGGAAACGCTTCTTCTTCTTTGGGGTTGGGTTGGCGGATCGCATCCACACGCCCCACCTTCATAGAATGAGAAAATGCAGCAGCAGCCCAGGTGGGCAGAGCTGGGCACGTCGGACTGGGACACGTTTTTTAAGCTTGTCACTTTACAATGGGTCCACCATACTCATGTGTAGCCTGAGATCAGTGTATTGCATTTAATTTCGTCTTTGAGTTAAGTAAAAATATATTTCAGTAGTAAACAGGGAAACATCAACGAGTCCCAGGCAGTTCACAATAGAAAATACCAGAGGGGCATCGTTTACTAGGCTACCTAAATTATTGGGATCATAGGTTACCACCAGTGTTTGGAATACATTAAGTTAGTTGACAACACAGACCATGGGACGCCTTTTCTCACGAAGATGTATTTGTCAAAGGTCCGCGGTGGGTGTGTGTAAACTATACGATTATATTGGAGACAGGTTTATAGCAGCGCATGTCATCTATTCCTTTACTCGTATAGCATTTCTACGTAGAAGGCATATCAGCAAGGGAAAATCATTGTTCTCACTTTATGATAGAACATTCAGATTTTCTGCCTGACTGTGGCGCTCTTTACCTGAATTGTTAGGATTTTCATGTGATCACAACAAAAATACTTATTTTGCTCAAATAGGGATATAATTAAATTGTGTTTTTGAGGCTGAGAATATAACATTCCGTTTTCTGCCTGAATGTGGCGCTGTTTACCGTTATTTTCTGGATTGTCTATTGAACAGAACAAAACCACTTATTTTACTCAGCTAGAGATTTAATGAAATTGTGTTTCTTTTAAAAGGTGGGCTGACATGAATAATACATTAAGGGGAAAGTATCCAGAGGCTGATTATCGTTATGCACATCTTTTTATTTACAATGCTGGCAGCCATGGTTTACACAAACACAGGACATTGAATGCTACCCGAATTGACTCAGCGAGGTCAAACAGGTGTGTGTGTGTGTGTGTTAGTCAGATTATCCAGTGTCCATAGCAACACTATTGATTATTCTCTATCCCCAGTGCATGTGGTGTATTTGTATTTATTATGGATCCCCATTAGTTCCTGCCAAGGCAGCAGCTACTCTTCCTGGGGTCCAGCAAAATTAAGGCAGTTAAACAATTTAAAAAACGTTACAATATATTCACAACACATTTCACAACACATTAAGTGTGTGCCCTCAGGCCCCTACTCTACTACCACATATCTACAACACAAAATCCATGTGTACGTGTATAGTCAAATCAAATTTTATTTGTCACATGCGCTGAATACAACAGGTGTAAACCTTACAGTGAAATGCTTACTTAGTCCTAACCAACAATGCAGTTTAAAAAAATACCTTTAAAAAATAAGAATAAGAAATAAAAGTAACAAATAATTAAAGAGCAGCAGTAAAATAACAATAACGAGGCTATATACAGGGGGTACTGGTACAGAGTCAGTGTGCGGGGGTACCGGTTAGTTGAGGTAATTGAGGTGATATGTACATGTAATGTAGGTAGAGTTATTAAAGTGACTATGCATAGATGATAACAGAGAGTAGTGATGCAACCCATCAGGATGCTCTCGATGGTGCAGCTGTAGAACCTTTTGAGGATCTGAGGACCCATGCCAAATCTTTTCAGTCTCCCGAGGGGGAATAGGTTTTGTCGTGCCCTCTTCACGACTGTCTTGGTGTGCTTGGACCATGTTAGTTTGTTGGTGATGTGGACACCAAGGAACTTGAAGCTCTCAACCTGCTCCACTATAGCCCCGTCGATGAGAATGGGGGCATGCTGTCGTAGCTGACATGGATAGTGTTGAGTCATCCACATACATAGACACACTGGCATGTTGTTAGTAAAGATTGAAAAGTAAGGGGCCAAGACAGCTGCCCTGGAGAATTCCTGATTCTACCTGGATTATGTTGGAGAAGCTTCCATTAAAGAGCACCCTCTGTGTTCTGTTAGACAGGTAACTCTTTATCCACAATATAGCAGGGGGTATAAAGCCATAACACATACATTTTTCCAACAGCAGTCCATGATCAATAATGTGAAAAGTCTAACAAAACAGTCCCCACAATCTTTTTATAATCAATTTCTCTAAGCCAATCATCAGTCATTTGTGTAAGTGCTGTGCTTGTGGAATGTCTTTCCCTATAAGCGTGCTGAAAGTCTGTTGTCAATTTGTTTACTGTAAAATAGCATTGTATCTGGTCAAACACCATTTTTTTCTAAATGTTTACTAAGGGTTGGTAACAGGTTGATTGGTCGGCTATTTGAGCCAGTAAAGGGGGCTTTACTATTATGTAGCTGAATGACTTTTGCTTCCCTCCAGGCCTGAGGGCACACACTTTCTAGTAGGCTTAAATTGAAGATATGGCAAATAGGAGTAGCAATATCGTCCACTATTATCCTCAGTAATTTTCCATCCAAGTTGTCAGACCCCGGTGGCTTGTCATTATTGATAGACAGCAATATTTATTTCACCTCTTCCACACACGGAATTCAAAATGACAATACTTGTCTTTCATCATTTGGTCAGATATACTTGGATGTGTAGTGTCAGTGTTTGTTGCTGGCATGTCATGCCTAAATTGGCTAATCTTGCCAATGAAACAATCATTAAAGTAGTTGGCAATATCAGTGGGTTTTGTGATGAATGAGCCATCTGATTCATTGAACGATGGAGCTGTTTACCTTTTTGCCCAAGATGTAATTTAAGGTGCTCCAAGGCTTTTTACTTTCATTCTTTATGTAATTTATCTTTGTTTCATTGTGTAGTTTCTTCTTCTTTTTATTCAGTTTAGTCACATGATTTCTCAATTTACAGGATGTTTGCCAATCAGTTGGGCAGCCAGACTTATTTGCCATTCCTTTTGCCTCATCCCTCGCAACCATATAATTTTTCAATTCCTCATCAATCCACAAGGATTTAACTTTTACTGCACCTGAGTTCAATTTCGAGTCTCATAGCAAAGGGTCTGAATACTTATTTAAATAAGGTATTTCTGTTTTTTATTTTTTAGAATCTTAAAAAAAATCTAAAAACTGTTTTCGCTTTGTCATTATTTGGTATTATGTGTAGATTGATGAGGAAATGTATTTAATCCGTTTTATAACAAGGCGGTAACGTAACTAAATGTGAAAAAAGGGAAAGGGTCTGAATACATTCCGTACACATCCCATCTGTTGATGAAGCCACCTGAAATCAATGACTGCATACCAATTGTCCATCCCTCTCCTCATGGATATCCAATCATTGGATAGGGGTAAGCATTAGCTTCAGCTACTTTACATCATTTTGAAATCCCTGAGATGAGAAGAAATGTGCAAGTCCACACTTTGGAAGAAGGACAATGGATATCCAGCCAACGTTGATAGTCACACACCTTGGAGTCATTAGTAAAAAATAATATTCTATAAAAGGGCAAATGACTGACACAAGTTGTTGCAGTAGTAGGTAAGACAATGGATCCAGATCTGTATATGTTAATTATGGACTTTAAAGTAACAGGCAGGTAGAGTGGGGCCAGGTGGGATAGGGCCAGGCACGTCCAGGTGGGATAGGGCCAGGCACGTCCAGGTGTCAGGCCAGGGTGTCCTCAGTCGCGGTCCAAGAGCCTCAGGCCCTCTGGAAGGGGAGACAGAGAAATATTATAGATGACGGTTAGTGAGAACATGATGTAGTGTCTTTGGCTATGCCGGATTAAGTGATATGACATGCTATCCTATAAAATTCTTTCTTTGTAATTAATATCACCTGATTCGCTAATCATGTAAATGTAATTAACTAGAAAGTCGGGACACCACGGAAGAGTGTTTATATGTAACAGTGTAGGTTCCGTCCCTCTCTTCGCCCCAACCTGGGCTCGAACCAGGGACCCTTGCACACATCAACAACTGACACCCCACGAAGCATCGTTACCCATCGCGCCACAAAAGCCGCAGCCCTTGCAACGCAAGGGGAAACCCTACTTCAAGTCTCAGAGCGAGTGACGTCACTGATTGAAACGCTATTAGCGCGCACCACCGCTAACTAACTAGCCATTTCACATCGGTTACACTCCCCCCCCCCCCTTTGACCTCCTCCTTTTCCGCAGCAACCAATGATCCGGGTCAACAGCATCAATGTAACAGTGTAGGTTCTGCCCCTCTCTTCGCCCCAACCTGGGCTCGAACCAGGGACCCTTGCACACATCAACAACTGACACCCACCGAAGCACCGTTACTCATCGCGCCACAAAAGCCACGGCCCTTGCAACGCAAGGGGAAACCCTACTTCAAGTCTCAGAGCGAGTGACGTCACTGATTGAAATGCTACTAGCGCGCACCACCGCTAACTAACTAGACATTTCACATCGGTTACATATAGAGCCGTTATCTTCCGAATAAACTCTTAAAGACTTTAATATTTTACATCGATAGCCGTCAATATTAATTGTCACCTTATTTTCAGTCTCATAATGAAAGTTGTAAATTCTTGGTTATCTTCACGAACCCTGGCTAACAAGTTGAATCAGCAATACAAAATTGGGTTTAATTATTTATTTACTAAATACCTAACTAATCACACAGAATTACATATACACAGAATGCAAATTATGTCATACAGAAAACGTCCCTGGTGGACGGAGCCGACATGGCGGCTTGTTACACAAAGAAAGGGGGTTGGGCTTGAATGAAAGAGCGGGAAGACTGAGGAACAAAAGAAACAGCAGCTATGCTATCGTAAATACAGAATCTTATGCATTCTAAATTACCGCCCATTTGGAAAAGGAAAATGCAATAAATATTTACTCTGAGCTGCGCTTCGGTAGATTGGCCGTAGATAGTAGGCCGGGTTGGCCAACAGGGATCTTCCTGTCCTCGGAAGAATGTCTCTGGTGGTAAATTGGATATGTTGTGGTATCTTTGTCGTGTGTTAGATTGGATCCGTCGTCCATCCTTTCCTAGCCCACGTCTACAGTGGCCGCTGCTAACTCACAGACTAGGAAGTATCACTTCTGTAGTGAATAAGCGTTCAAAGTTCATACCATTCACAACCAAAGCTCACGCCGAGGTTGGCTTAGTTCTGTACTTGACATGTGTGTGCTTTTAACGCAGAGGCTGCAGACCTCACGTAGTGGAACTCTGGTTACATTGTATCATTGTCTTATATAGTGGTGAGGGGAGGAGGATGGGTTTCATCATTTATGACCCCTGTCTCTTCACAGGGGCGGGCCACTGATCAAGCAGGGCACTTTCCTTATGAAAACCCAATTCTCTCAATTGGAAGCTAAAATTACATTTAATCTCCTAACAAACAATTTCAATATCAAACATTTCAATTGCTTAACAATTCCATGTGACTCTGATAACTAGAGGATGTAGACTTTCCCAGGTACAGTTTATGTCGTCCTGTCATCAGTCATAATGTCTCAGATGACAACCGAACTGACATCCATATTCATTAAGTTCCAACACATATTTCCAACTGGTTCTATTACCGAAATATGGTTCCTTTCCCCCATTTGTTTGATGTTCCCAGACTCTCTATATTTAACAAAGGCTATTCAACAGTCCTTCAGTAGGGTCAGAGAGAGAGGAGAAGGGAGAAAGGTATTTATGGGGGGGGTCATAAACCTTACCCACAGGCCAACGTCATGACAATGACTAACACCATAGTACACTAAATACACTGGGGGTAGAGAATAATCAATAGTGTTGCTATGGACACTGGATAGCCTGACTAACACAGACACACACCTGTTTGACCTTGTTGAGTCAATTCAGGTAGCATTCAGTGTCCTGCGTTTGTGTTAACCATGGCAGCCAGCATTGTAAATAAAGAGATGTGCAGAACGATAATAAGCCTCTGGATCCTTTCCCCTTAATGTCTTAAAAAAATATATATATATATATATATATATATATATATATATATTTACCCCCAATTTAGTGATATCCAATTGCAATCCAATTATGATCTTGTCTCATCACTGCAAATCCACAACGGGCTCGAGGGAGAGGCAAAAGTCGAGTTATGGGTCCTGGGAAACATGACCTGCCAAACCCACACTTCTTAACACCCGCCGCTTAACCCGGAAGCCAGCCGCACCAATGTGTTGGGGGAAGCACTGTTCAACTGAAGTCAGCCTGCAGGCACCCAGCCTGCCACAAGGAGTCACTAGAGCACAATGAGCCAAGTAAAGCCCCCCGGGCAAACCCTCCCCTAACGATGCTGGACGATGCTGGACGATGCTGGACCAACTGTGCGCTGCCCTATGGGACACCCGGTCACGACCAGTTGTGACACAGCCTGGGATCGAACCCAGGTCTGTAGTGACGCCTCAAGCACTGCGATGCAGTGCCTTAGACCGCTGTGCCACTCAGGAGGCCCCTTAATGTATTTTTCATATCAGCCAGTCCCACCTTTTCAAAGAAACACCATTTAATTAAATCTGTAGTTGAGTAAAATAAGAACATTTGTTCTGGTCACAAAATAATCCGGAGGATTATGGCAAACAGCGCCACATTCAGGCAGAAAACTGAATGTTATATTCTCAGCCAGGACCATCTTTTCAAAGAAACACCATTTAATTAAAGCTGTAGTTGAGTAAAATAAGAACATTTGTTCTGGTCACAAAATAATCCGGAGGATTATGGCAAACAGCGCCACATTCAGGCAGAAAACTGAATGTTATATTCTCAGCCAGGACCATCTTTTCAAAGAAAACGAATTATCTCTATTTGAGCAAAATAAGTATTTTTGTTGTGATCACAAGAAAATCCAAACAATTCAGGTAAAGAGCGCCACAGTCAGGCAGAAAATCTGAATGTTCTATCATAAAGTGAGAACCATTATTTTCCCTGGCTGATATGGCTGCTACTTAGAAATACTATAACAGTAAATTAACAGATGACATTCACTGCAATAAACCTGTCTCCAATATAATCGCATAGTTTACACAGACCCACCACGGACCTTTGACAAATAAATATCCGTGTGAAAAGGCGTCCCATGGTCTGTTTTGTCAACAAACTCAATGTATTCCAAGACTTGTGGTAACCAGATGATCCCAATAATTTAGATAGCCTAGTAAACGATGCCCCTCTGGTATGTTATATTGAGAACTGTCTGGGACTCGTTGTTTTCCTGTTTACTACTCAAATATATTTGACTTATTAAGTAAAATATGAAATGAACTGCAATACACTGGTCTCAAAAATATTAGCATAACTAGGCTACACAGAACCACGGCAGTCCCACTGTATGATGAGAGGCTTTTATTGTATTAAAACGTGTCCCAGTCCAACATGCCCAGCTCTGGGCTTCTTCTTCTTATTTTCTTCTTTTTCTTCTTCTTTTTCTTCTTCTTCTTCTCCTTCTCTGATATCATGGCGGTCCACAAGCAATCGTTTAAGTGCATGCCGCCACCTACTGTGCTGAATGTACGATCAATCGTGATCTGCCCAATTCTTTACTACCATGAACATAAAATAAAACCAAATAAATCCCTACTAACTTGTACCTCCCCCTCACCTTCCCCCAAAACCCCTCCCTAACCCCTCCCCCAAAAACCCTCCCCAACCCCCCTACCCCATTAAACTTGATCTATATCACGCTGAAACACTCCACCCTTAGGATTGTTCAGCATGTCAACAACCGTTTCAACAGTAACATCTGTTACCCCCAATATCTCTTTTGCCGTCTCCACAATAACCTTCAACCCGAGTCGTATTGATAACCTTGAGCACAAGATTTCTGAACAGGCCTCGAAACCATGCCAGGACCATCAGAAGCACCAGCCCTGACAGTAGCTCCACTTACTACAGGTACATTTATGTAAGCTCCATCAGTCCGCACTGTAGTTCTACCATCTGTTTTACGGCCTCTGCATATGATAAATTATGACCGATCCTATATCTCTGAGCCTCTCTAATCTCTCTCTGTACCTGAAATCCACCAAATGCAGCACTGTGTTCTCCCCCACAATTACAGCACTTAACCTTCACATTGCTCCCACAACCACCATAATCATGTGCCCCTCCACACTTTTCTCTCCTTTACACTGAGCAACTACGTCCCATTCTTTGCCATTTAAAACACTGCAGTGCATATGGGACAAATTCTCTAACATTGAAATTAAGGAATCCTTTCTGTACTTTTTCCGGCAAGACTTTCTCAAACCTCGGCATCACTGATAAGCTTTCACTTCTTTGATCCTCTTTCGTACTGATCAACCTTTTGGCCTCAATCACTCTGCCTCCCTTCACATTTTCTTTAATATCATCTATGGACATAGATATTGGGACTCCAGTGATGACTCCCCTCAATCTAGCATAAGCACCAGGTACATGGCTTTTAATCTTCTTCCCATTAAGCTTTTCCATTTTCAAAATCTTCCCTTGCTGAGCCTGGCTACCACACAATATTAACAATCGACCATTTCCAATTAACCGAGTTAATTTCACTTCACCTACCTCTTTCTCTACGACATTAGTTAGTTGGATAGGGTGTAAGTGAGGCCCTGTGGTCTCATCAAACACTTTCACCACTTTCCACTCCAACACATCATTACTCTTGCTTCTTAACTTGGCCCTCTTTATGCTTTCTTTACTAGACGCTCCACTGCTTTCTGTCTCATGATCTCTCTTCTTCCTATGTCTTTCCATTACTGACCATTCCGGTCATTGACCCTCGTCCTCCCGCTCCATACCATCAGAACTGACACCCATGTTGTTCTCATTCCAGCACAGCTGTTGCTTCACTAACTTTTTCTCCATTTCGTCCATTTAGTCTGCACTACCCGCCTCCATTTTCGACCTCCCACGGCCGTCTGATCCTTCTGCACCCCACTGGGGCTTCACTTCTTCTTCTTTACGTTTTTTGGGCAAATCACAACCAAATGACAGTTGCATACTCCACCTACTGGCGTGTTGATAGATCTCCAACCTGAACCATCGACCTATCGGCCACTGGCCCAAGCGCCTAACTGCAGGCCAACAACCATCCAAGATCCCCCCCCCACATTCCCCCGAGAGCTGCCCCTCAACCATACAAGACCCCCCCCCCAAAAAAACTCTCCCAATGCAACAACAACCAACAAAACGAACAAGAGAAAAACAAAGGAAAACAACAATGCACAAACAAAATACATCAAGGAGAACAAAGGACAACTGTATACGTTTGAGTGCATGTGTGGCACTATTTACATGCGTGTATGTGTATGTGCGTCCGTGTGTGTGTGCACGTGTGCGTTTGAATACAAGTGTGTGTATATGCATGTTTACACATGAACAAGCACCTACACGGCATTCAATGTAAGAGTGTTGCCCCTCAGTGTCATTCAAACATACTATTTTTTTGTTTATTTTGACTTTTATCTTTCTGTCATTCTATCCTCTGTCCAGCAACTCCACTCCCACATGTCTCCAGTTCCACATCCCAACCCTCAGCTTCCCTCAGCCCATATCACCTGTCTCTGCTGGCCACCCTCTTCAGATTTCTACGCGCCATATATCTACAACAGCACCTTGATACAGATAACTTGAAACCTCATGATAAGGACCATTCCTCTACTGCTACAACAGCACCTTGAGACAGATAACTTGAAACCTCATGATAAGGACCATTCCTCTACTGCTACAACAGCACTTTGCCTTTTCTCTATTTCATAAGGAATATTCCTTCCCCTTTTCCAAATGGCACCATCATCTGCATATAAGGCCGCCCCTATACCCTGTCCAATATCCCAAAAGATAATAATCAATCTTCAACTTGAATAAGATAGTTATAGCACTATCCTGTGGAGTTCCATTTTCCACCTCATATTCTCTTGATAACTCACCCTGACCTGGAAGATTCAGTCAAACAAGTAATCCATAATCCAGTTGTACATTCTCCCACTAATACCCATTCCATTCAATTCAAAAGATCCCTAAAGATTGGAAAGCTGCCGCGGTCATCCCCCTCTTCAAAGGGGGTGACACCCTAGACCCAAACTATTACAGACCTATTTCCATCCTGCCCTGCCTATCTAAAGTCTTCGAAAGCCAAGTTAATAAACAGATCACAGACCATTTCGAATCCCACCGTACCTTCTGTCACGGGTGCACCTCAGCCACGCTGAAGGTACTAAACGATATCATAACTGCCATCGATAAAAGACACTACTGTACAGCCGTCTTCATCGACCTGGCCAAGGCTTTCGACTGTATTCTTATCGGCAGACTCAATAGCCTTGGTTTTTCTAATGACTGCCTCGCCTGGTTCACCAACTACTTTGCAGACAGAGTTCAGTGTGTCAAATCGGAGGGCATGTTGTCCGGACCTCTGGCAGTCTCTATGGGGGTACCACAGGGTTCAATTCTCGGGCCGACTCTTTTCTCTGTATATATCAATGATGTCGCTCTTGCTGTGGGTGATTCATTGATCCACCTCTACGCAGACGACCCCATTCTGTATACTTCTGGCCCTTCCTTGGACACTGTGCTAACAAACCTCCAAACGAGCTTCAATGCCATACAACACTCCTTCCGTGGCCTCCAACTGCTCTTAAACGCTAGTAAAACCAAATGCATGCTTTTCAACCGTTCGCTGCCCGCACCTGCCCGCCCGCACCTGCCCGCCCGACTAGCATCACCACCCTGGACGGTTCTGACCTAGAATATGTGGACAACTATAAATATCTAGGTGTCTGGTTAGACTGTAAACTCTCCTTCCAGACTCATATTAAACATCTTCAATCCAAAATCAAATCTAGAATCGGCTTTCAATTTCGCAACAAAGCCTCCTTCACTCACGCCGCCAAACTTACCCTAGTAAAACTGACTATCCTACCGATCCTCGACTTCGGCGATGTCATCTACAAAATAGCTTCCATTACTCTATTCAGCAAACTGGATGCAGTCTATCACAGTGCCATCCGTTTTGTTACCAAATCACCTTATACCACCCACCACTGCGGCCTGTATGCTCTAGTCGGCTGGCCCTCACTACATATTCGTCGCCAGACCCACTGGCTCCAGGTCATCTATAAGTCTATGCTAGGTAAAGCTCCGCCTTACCTCAGTTCACTGGTCACGATAACAACACCCACCCGTAGCACACGTTCCAGCAGGTATATCTCACTGATCATCCCCAAAGCCAACACCTCATTTGGCCGCCTTTCTTTCCAGTTCTCTGCTGCCAGTGACTGGAACGAATTGCAAAAATTGCTGAAGTTGGAGACTTTTATTTCCCTCACCAACTTTAAACATCAGCTACCTGAGCTGCTAACCGATCGCTGCAGCTGTACATAGTCCATCTGTAAATGCCCACCCAATCTACCTACCTCATCCCCATACTGTTTTTATTTTGTTTACTTTTCTGCTCTTTTGCACACCAGTATTTCTACTTGCACATCATCATATGCTCATTTATCACTCCAGTGTGAATCTGTTAAATTGTAATTATTCGCTCCTATGGCCTATTTATTGCCTACCTCCTCATGCCTTTTGCACCCACTGTATATAGACTTTCTTTTTTCTACTGTATCATTGACTTGTTTATTGTGTTATTGGCTTGTTTATTGTTTACTCCATGTGTAACTCTGTGTTGTTGCCTGTGTCACACTGCTTTGCTTTATCTTGGCCAGGTCGCAGTTGTAAATGAGAACTTGTTCTCAACTAGCCTACCTGGTTAAATAAAGGTGAAATAAAAATAAATAAAATAAAAATTGAATCAGTAGACCTTCCCGCCACATTGTATCATATGGTTTTTCAATATCAAAATATACTATTGACATCACTTCCTTCATTGCCAAAACTTTGGTCACCTCAATACTAACTTTAACCAATGCATCAAGGGTAGTCCTTCCTTTTCTGAATCCACTCTGGTATGGACTTAATAGACCCCTATGTTCCAGATAACACATCAATCTGCCTACAGACAACTGTTCCATTAGTTTACAGAGATTTACTGTAAGTGCAATAGGTCTTTAACTAGCAGGACTGGATGGATCTTTACCAGGTTTCACAAAAGGCAAAACCACAGCACGTTTCCATCCTGATGGTAGCACTTCTGTCCTCCGTATTTTCTTAAATAAACTTTCCCAAAACTTCTGTAGGCAGTTGTTTAAACAATGTAGCATAATGGATCTTCACACGGGGCAGTGCAACTACACCCCTCCAAAGTCCTCGTTATTTTAAACGTGATGAACTCAGCATCCAGTGACTCTCCAGAATCACACTTCTTAAAGGATACATCTTCATGCATTCTTAGCTTTTCTTCCTTACATATTTTACATTCATCACTTAGATTGTCAACTTTATGCACTGCTGCAAAAGCTCTTCCTAGATTACCTGCTTTTTCTTTGTTTGAAACAGACATAACATTTTCCTCAGCCAACACAGATATCTGTACTGTCTTTCCTTTCACCTTCATTCTCTTTAACATTTTCCACATATCCCCCAGTTGTTTCCCTTCCTAGAAGAACAGAATTCCCTCCTTGCACCTTTCTTTGCATTCTTAACGACTTTCCTAGCCAACGCTCTCTTTCTCTGAAAGACTATCATGCTATCAAATGTAAAATGATTCTTCAAAGTTTTAAAAGCATTATCACAATTGATGGCCTTAGTACATGCTTCAGTCCACCAAGGAACTATCTTTAGTCTACCATCCCCCCCCTATTGGAATAGCCAAAAAGGCAGCATCCAATATGACTGAATACACAGATGCAGCACAGTCTTCTACCGACCTTTCCATTGACAATTTATGACCTTCCTTTTCACACAAAGTGTAAAAAAGTTCTGCATTTGCTTTGTTAAAGCACAAATTTGAAACCAGTTCCCTTTTATGAAAACATACGTCAAGATCTATGTTGCACATGACCAGTGGCGACTCGTCATTCCGGGCAGATGGGTCAGTGAAAAGGTCTTACAATATTCGATGATTACATTTCTCTAAAACGGGTTATAGCTACATGTGCACCACCAAGTCAGAACAGTTGGCGAAATTAAGAGGCGAAAATAGACTAAATTATTAGGGTGAGACATATGGGCTACTAACAGCTTACTGCACAACATACACTTAGTATTACTTTCTTAGCTATAGTATACGTTTTTGTTGTACTGTATGTGTGTTAATAGTTTTGTTTAATGTTGTGTTAGTGTCTGTAAGTTGTTTTGTCTGAAACGTTGTTCCCCCTGCTGCTATTGGACCAGGTCTCTGTTGGAAAAGAGATGTTATCTCAATGAAAAAAACCTGTATAAAAAAAAAATGAAAATAAATATAAAATGTAAAAAAATAATTAATGTCTTAATCAAAATGATGGATTGCCTCTTATCGGCTTGTCGTCCCCTTATGTCATAGTTTGTACATCTCAATTGTCAGTATAAACCAAATTTGTTTAAGCAAGTCAGCCATATCAGCTATGTTTTTTTAAAAGGCAATAAATGAGGCTGAATGAACTGGTAAGGTGTTGGGACTCTGCTGTTGGGACAGCTTTATGTAGGCCCTAACAGTTTGTGGGCACCATTTGTCACCGTTATAGTGCAGTTCATGTATTGTTTAGTGTTGTGTTGTGTAGTGGCTTTGCTGGCATGCATCCCACATTCTTTTGTTTGTTTGCCCCACCAAGATTTACGTGCTAAAATCACCATTGCACATGACTGGGAAATTATCAGTACCTATTGTGGATTCTATCTTCACATCCAACTCACATATACCAGCAATGGAGGACACCAGCAATGGAGGACATGACAATGTACCTCTCATTCAATCTTCAACAACTGAACCATTGGCATTTGTGGTATTGCTGCCCCACAAGCTGTTATGCGCATAGACATTTCCACAACATATCTCCTTAACACTTGAACTGGATTTCGCAACTGTGTCTAATTCAGATACAGAAATGGGTTTACAAGGATTATAGTAATTCAACGATGCGATATTACCCCCTTCTCTACACATCTCCACCGCCCCACATTTATGCTCTTTGAAACCATGAATCACTCTATCTGCTACACCTTATTTGATAAATGTAGCACAACCACCAGTGGTCCCTCTATTCCATCACTTCTCACAGAAATAAACCCAGGCACAATATAATCCAACTGAGGTTTAATCCATGTTTCTTGTATACACACCACGTCCAGTAAAACATCCAAGTCATGTATAAACTTCTTAAATTCTTGTCCATTGGTTATCAACTCCCGGTATGGGAGCAGCTTTTTGGGCTCCCGAGTGGCGCAGGGGTCTAAGGCACTGCATCTCAGTGCAAGAGGCGTCACTACAGTCCCTGGTTCAAATCCAGGCTGAATCACATCCGGCCGGGATTGGGAGTCCCATAGAGCGGCGCATAATTGGCCCTCATTGTAAATAAGAATTTGTTCTTAACTGACTTGCCTAGTTAAATAAAGGTTATATAAAATAAAAATCAAACTCCTAGTGCTCCATTGAACACCATAATACTAGTCATTATCTTGATCATCATTTGAAATCTGGTTCAGCATCTGATGTACAATTTCTACCGTAACTTCAGAAATCCCCAGAATGTCTTTGGCTGCCTTCACTTCTTTTATTTGTGCAGTCCTGCTCGTATGTGGAGAGTGAAATTGATTGCACTACACATGAAGGCCAAGAAGTCTACACTACCATGTAGTAATCTGTAATCAAGCATTTATGCTCGCATATCGCATTAACAATCGGCTGAGGTTCCACTGGCGTCCTTGGAGCAGCCACTATCTGCCGATATGTTGTATCTGGAGTATTTTGAACACTAGGTTCGTTATTCACTTTCCGAACAGCCTCAGCATAGGATACATTGTTAGTAACTTTGTACCTCTGCGCTTCCATGGCTTTGAGTTGTACGTCACATCCTCCATATACTGCATGTTCTCTGTCGCAGTTACAACATTTAACTTTAGCATCAGTCCCACATTTCCCATACTAGTGATCCCCAACATACTTTGCACATCTCATTTTACCTTTGCACACATTAGCAACATGCCCCATCCGTTGGCACTTAAAGCACAGAAGTAGAGGTGGCACGTACTCTTAAACTTTTTCAGCCTGGGACCCAAATTAGAAATGTTTTTCCTGGGACCCAAGCTTAGGAAAATACGCAACTCTACATACACTACTGTTCAAACGTTTGGGGCCACTTAGAAATGTCCTTGTTTTTGAAAGAAAAACATATTTTTTTGTCCATTAAAATAACATCAAATTGATCAGAAATACAGTGTAGACATTGTTAATGTTGTAAATGACTATTGTAGCTGGAAAAGGCAGATTTTTAATGGAATATCTACATAGGCGTACAGAGGCCCATTATCAGCAACCATCACTCCTGTGTTCCAATGGCATGTTGTGTTAGCTAATCAAAGTTTATAATTTTAAAAGGCTAATTGATCATTAGAAAACCCTTTTGCAATTATGTTAGCAGAGCTGAAAACTGTTGTTCTGATTAAAGAAGCAATAAAACTTTTTAGACTAGTTGAGTATCTGGAGCATCAGCATTTGTGGGTTCGATTACAGGCTCAAAATGGCCAGAAACAAAGAACTTCCTTCTGAAACTCATCAGTCTATTCTTGTTCTGAGAACTTAAGGCTATTCCATGCGAGAAATTGCCAAGAAACTGAAGATCTTGTACAACGCTGTGTACTACTCCCTTCACAGAACAGCGCAAACTGGCTCTAACCAGAATAGAAAGAGGAATGGGAGGCCCTGGTGCACAACTGAGCAAGAGGACAAGTACATTAGAGTGTCTAGTTTGAGAAACAGATGCCTCACAAGTCCTCAACTGGCAGCTTCATTAAATAGTACCCGCAAAACACCAATCTCAACGTCAACAGTGAAGAGGCGACTCCGGGATGCTGGCCTTCTAGGCAGAGTTCCTCTGTCCATTGTCTGTGTTATTTTGCCCATCTTAATCTTTTATTTTTATTGGTCAGTCTGAGATATAGCTTTTTCTTTGCAACTCTGCCTAGAAGGCCAGCATCCCGGAGTCGCCTCTTCACTGTTGACATTGAGACTGGTGTTTTACGGGTACTATTTAATGAAGCTGCCAGTTGAGGACTTGAGCCGTCTGTTTCTCAAACTAGCTTTTCTTTCAAAAACAAGGACATTTCTAAGTGACCCCAAACTTTTCACCCGTAGTGTAAATATCGGTACATTTCATTGTCCTTATCCCTAAAACAAATACAATATAGACAAGAATAAATAACAATGAAATTAAATATTAATATAAATATATATTCACATTTCTTTTCTACCATTAAATACACTCTTATATATCTGTCTAGGTTGGAACTGTTGCTGTTAAAATACAATAAATCATTTTCATTCTGTACTGGAAATAAACTGATTGATCACATCACACAGATGAGTAACAGAACACACACACAGGCTTTTTGATAGTGCAACCCTAACAATACAGATGAAAAATTATCAGGCCTACTGTACATCTTACCGTATAAATTATTTTTAAAAAGAAAGTCTAGATTAGAACTGTTGCTGTTAAAATACAATACATATTTTTAATTCTGAACTAGAATAAACTGATTGATCACATCACACAGATGTAGACCAGAAAATACACACACTGAGGTCATACTCAGCATTGACACTGTTTCTGTACTTGTTATTTAAGTATGTCAGAGTTGAGAACCCTGACTCATATAGTTATGTGGTGCCAAACTGGATCAGAATATCGGCTGCTTTCTCAGTCAGACAGCATACGTTCCATTTATCGAGCGCATGCATCAAATTGTATGAGTAAACTTGACAGAAAGTAGCAACATGTGAATGTCAAATTTTTGTTGCAAACATATCCAGTAAAAAAATGTTTGATTGCATAGTTTCTTTACATATTTGTATTAATTTATTTGCCAAGTAGCATACATATTATTTATTCGATGACGTCTAAACATTTATTGTGAGAGCCTATAATATAATTTCCCTCCAAAATGCATAGTTTTGGAGCAAAATGCAATAATAAATGGTCAAGATAGCAGAGAGTAGGCTCTTTCAACAATGAGACCAACGCTGAGAAAGGTGGTTTTGATCGCGCAGTTGGACTGGGACCAGCCCCGCCGAAAGCGCAGGTCTGTGTGGTGCTAGAGATGGTTGAAGTCCCGAAAGCATGCAGGGGAGTTCCACCGTCTCATTCAAGAGCTTCGACTATTTCGAGAGGAATTTAACAAACAACTATCCAGGGCAAGGTTAGCTGTTGAATGCGCCTGTTGGATTCTGACAGCCCGGTGGAGAATGTATCGGAGAGTGCTTGGTCTCAGCCCCTCAAATGTCGATGCCTGCGTGACGGCCACATGTGTTCTCCACAACTACCTGCAGAGGTCATTCCAGGAGCCGCACCGGATGGAGATGGGCACGCCAAATGGTCACCTACCTGATGTCACCAGGGCAGGTGCCAACAACGCCCCCAGACAGGCCCTCCAGGTGAGGGAGAAGCTGACCACCTACTTCTCATCGCCAGCAGGTGAAGTCCCATGGCAGTATGCCGTGGAGTGAAACGGCTCTTTTAAGAGCCCCCTAACACAAAGGTTATTTTAAGAACCATCCACCATTTTCCATAAAATAGCATTTTTCCCCAAGATTATTTTATGTCTCCTTCTCTCTTCATTTGGAAGTTATATTTAAGTGACATTTGGGAGTAAAGACCACACCTTAACCCCTTCCCTCTCCCATTAACATCAGTATTATACACACCTGGCATGGTACATCAGGTGAGCAGGACCTCTAATTATAAGACACACAGTTAGTATGATAACAATGGGAAAAGGTAACCTAGGGTCCATACAGATAATATAGTTTACCACCATCTTCACTGGTCTGACAAAATGCAGGTGGGAAAAAAAACAATTAGGAAGAGAATGCATTTTTACTTTAATCTTGTTTAAGATCTGCAAAGGTGTAGGGAAGAAATGAGCAGATTAAGTCCTAATGAAATATTAATAAACAACTGAAACAACTGACTATGAAAACATAATTGAATAAGTATTCCAAGTACAGGAAGTATGGGTGTTGTAAAAATGTTTAAAAAAAATACAACTATTGAAAGAGGTGTGTGTGTGTGTGTGTGCATGTATGTGCGTGTAAAAATACAAAAATGTAAGTGTAGCCTGTAATCTGTAAGAGTACAACAAGAGCATGTATTGTTGGCACAACTGCAGACAGATACAGGGACTACTCATAAAGCCTAGACGTAGTAGGGGAACTGCAGACAGATACAGGGACTCTACTCATAAAGCCTAGACGTAGTAGGGGAACTTCAGACAGATACAGGGACTACTCATAAAGCCTAGACGTAGTAGGGGAACTGCAGACAGATACAGGGACTACTCATAAAGCCTAGACGTAGTAGGGGAACTACAGACAGATACAGGGACTACTCATAAAGCCTAGACGTAGTAGGGGAACTGCAGACAGATACAGGGACTACTCATAAAGCCTAGACGTAATAGGGGAACTTCAGACAGATACAGGGACTCTACTCATAAAGCCTAGACGTAGTAGGGGAACTGCAGACAGATACAGGGACTACTCATAAAGCCTAGACGTAGTAGGGGAACTACAGACAGATACAGGGACTACTCATAAAGCCTAGACGTAGTAGGGGAACTTCAGACAGATACAGGGACTACTCATAAAGCCTAGACGTAGTAGGGGAACTGCAGACAGATACAGGGACTACTCATAAAGCCTAGACGTAGTAGGGGAACTACAGACAGATACAGGGACTACTCATAAAGCCTAGACGTAGTAGGGCAACTTCAGACAGATACAGGGACTACTCATAAAGCCTAGACGTAGTAGGGGAACTGCAGACAGATACAGGGACTACTCATAAAGCCTAGACGTAGTAGGGGAACTACAGACAGATACAGGGACTACTCATAAAGCCTAGACGTAGTAAGGGAACTTCAGACAGATACAGGGACTACTCATAAAGCCTAGACGTAGTAGGGGAACTGCAGACAGATACAGGGACTACTCATAAAGCCTAGACGTAGTAGGGGAACTTCAGACAGATACAGGGACTACTCATAAAGCCTAGACGTAGTAGGGGGACTGCAGACAGATACAGGGACTACTCATAAAGCCTAGACGTAGTAGGGGAACTGCAGACAGATACAGGGACTCTACTCATAAAGCCTAGACGTAGTAGGGGAACTACAGACAGATATAGGGACTACTCATAAAGCCTAGACGTAGTAGGGGAACTTCAGACAGATACAGGGACTACTCATAAAGCCTAGACGTAGTAGGGGAACTGCAGACAGATACAGGGACTACTCATAAAGCTTAGACGTAGTAGGGGAACTGCAGACAGATACAAGGACTACTCATAAAGCCTAGACGTAGTAGGGGAACTACAGACAGATACAGGGACTACTCATAAAGCCTAGATGTAGTAGGGGAACTACAGACAGATACAGGGACTACTCATAAAGCCTAGACGTAGTAGGGGAACTTCAGACAGATACAGGGACTACTCATAAAGCCTAGACGTAGTAGGGGAACTGCAGACAGATACAGGGACTACTCATAAAGCCTAGACGTAGTAGGGGAACTTCATACAGATACAGGGACTACTCATAAAGCCTAGACGTAGTAGGGGAACTTCAGACAGATACAGGGACTACTCATAAAGCCTAGAGGTAGTAGGGGAACTGCAGACAGATACAGGGACTACTCATAAAGCCTAGACGTAGTAGGGGAACTGCAGACAGATACAGGGACTACTCATAAAGCCTAGACGTAGTAGGGGAACTACAGACAGATACAGGGACTACTCATAAAGCCTAGACGTAGTAGGGGAACTTCAGACAGATACAAGGACTACTCAAAAAAGCCTAGACGTAGTAGGGGAACTACAGACAGATACAGGGACTACTCATAAAGCCTAGACGTAGTAGGGGAACTGCAGACAGATACAGGGACTACTCATAAAGCCTAGACGTAGTAGGGGAACTACAGACAGATACAGGGACTACTCATAAAGCCTAGACGTAGTAGGGCAACTTCAGACAGATACAGGGACTACTCATAAAGCCTAGACGTAGTAGGGGAACTGCAGACAGATACAGGGACTACTCATAAAGCCTAGACGTAGTAGGGGAACTACAGACAGATACAGGGACTACTCATAAAGCCTAGACGTAGTAAGGGAACTTCAGACAGATACAGGGACTACTCATAAAGCCTAGACGTAGTAGGGGAACTGCAGACAGATACAGGGACTACTCATAAAGCCTAGACGTAGTAGGGGAACTTCAGACAGATACAGGGACTACTCATAAAGCCTAGACTTAGTAGGGGGACTGCAGAAAGATACAGGGACTACTCATAAAGCCTAGACGTAGTAGGGGAACTGCAGACAGATACAGGGACTCTACTCATAAAGCCTAGACGTAGTAGGGGAACTACAGACAGATACAGGGACTACTCATAAAGCCTAGACGTAGTAGGGGAACTTCAGACAGATACAGGGACTACTCATAAAGCCTAGACGTACTAGGGGAACTGCAGACAGATACAGGGACTACTCATAAAGCCTAGACGTAGTAGGGGAACTGCAGACAGATACAGGGACTACTCATAAAGCCTAGACGTAGTAGGGGAACTACAGACAGATACAGGGACTACTCATAAAGCCTAGACGTAGTAGGGGAACTACAGACAGATACAGGGACTACTCATAAAGCCTAGACGTAGTAGGGGAACTTCAGACAGATACAGGGACTACTCATAAAGCCTAGACGTAGTAGGGGAACTGCAGACAGATACAGGGACTACTCATAAAGCCTAGACGTAGTAGGGGAACTTCAGACAGATACAGGGACTACTCATAAAGCCTAGACGTAGTAGGGGAACTTCAGACAGATACAGGGACTACTCATAAAGCCTAGACGTAGTAGGGGAACTGCAGACAGATACAGGGACTACTCATAAAGCCTAGACGTAGTAGGGGAACTGCAGACAGATACAGGGATTACTCATAAAGCCTAGACGTAGTAGGGGAACTGCAGACAGATACAGGGACTCTACTCATAAAGCCTAGACGTAGTAGGGGAACTGCAGACAGATACAGGGACTACTCATAAAGCCTAGACGTAGTAGGGGAACTGCAGACAGATACAGGGACTACTCATAAATCCTAGACGTAGTAGGGGAACTGCAGACAGATACAGGGACTACTCATAAAGCCTAGACGTAGTAGGGGAACTTCAGACAGATACAGGGACTACTCATAAAGCCTAGACGTAGTAGGGGAACTGCAGACAGATACAGGGACTACTCATAAAGCCTAGACGTAGTAGGGGAACTACAGACAGATACAGGGACTACTCATAAAGCCTAGACGTAGTAGGGGAACTGCAGACAGATACAGGGACTACTCATAAAGCCTAGACGTAGTAGGGGAACTGCAGACAGATGCAGGGACTACTCATAAAGTCTAGACGTAGTAGGGGAACTGCAGACAGATACAGGGACTACTCATAAAGCCTAGACGTAGTAGGGGAACTGCAGACAGATACAGGGACTACTCATAAAGCCTAGACGTAGTAGGGGAACTGCAGACAGATACAGGGACTACTCATAAAGCCTAGACGTAGTAGGGGAACTGCAGACAGATACAGGGACTACTCATAAAGCCTAGACGTAGTAGGGGAACTACAGACAGATACAGGGACTACTCATAAAGCCTAGACGTAGTAGGGGAACTGCAGACAGATACAGGGACTACTCATAAAGCCTAGACGTAGTAGGGCAACTGCAGACAGATACAGGGACTACTCATAAAGCCTAGACGTAGTAGGGGAACTTCAGACAGATACAGGGACTACTCATAAAGCCTAGACGTAGTAGGGGAACTGCAGACAGATACAGGGACTACTCATAAAGCCTAGACGTAGTAGGGGAACTGCAGACAGATACAGGGACTACTCATAAAGCCTAGACGTAGTAGGGGAACGGCAGACAGATACAGGGATTACTCATAAAGCCTAGACGTAGTAGGGGAACTGCAGACAGATACAGGGACTACTCATAAAGCCTAGACGTAGTAGGGGAACTGCAGACAGATACAGGGACTACTCACAAAGCCTAGACGTAGTAGTGGAACTACAGACAGATACAGGGACTACTCATAAAGCCTAGACGTAGTAGGGGAACTGCAGACAGATACAGGGACTACTCATAAAGCCTAGACGTAGTAGGGGAACTGCAGACAGATACAGGGACTACTCATAAAGCCTAGACGTAGTAGGGGAACTGCAGACAGATACAGGGACTACTCATAAAGCCTAGACGTAGTAGGGGAACTGCAGACAGATACAGGGACTACTCATAAAGCCTAGACGTAGTAGGGGAACTACAGACAGATACAGGGACTACTCATAAAGCCTAGACGTAGTAGGGGAACTTCAGACAGATACAGGGACTACTCATAAAGCCTAGACGTAGTAGGGGAACTTCAGACAGATACAGGGACTCTACTCATAAAGCCTAGACGTAGTAGGGGAACTGCAGACAGATACAGGGACTACTCATAAAGCCTAGACGTAGTAGGGGAACTGCAGACAGATACAGGGACTACTCATGAAGCCTAGACGTAGTAGGGGAACTTCAGACAGATACAGGGACTACTCATAAAGCCTAGACGTAGTAGGGGAACTGCAGACAGATACAGGGACTACTCATAAAGCCTAGACGTAGTAGGGGAACTGCAGACAGATACAGGGACTACTCATAAAGCCTAGACGTAGTAGGGGAACTGCAGACAGATACAGGGACTACTCATAAAGCCTAGACGTAGTAGGGGAACTTCAGACAGATACAGGGACTACTCATAAAGCCTAGACGTAGTAGGGGAACTGCAGACAGATACAGGGACTACTCATAAAGCCTAGACGTAGTAGGGGAACTACAGACAGATACAGGGACTACTCATAAAGCCTAGACGTAGTAGGGGAACTGCAGACAGATACAGGGACTACTCATAAAGCCTAGACGTAGTAGGGGAACTGCAGACAGATACAGGGACTACTCATAAAGCCTAGACGTAGTAGGGGAACTGCAGACAGATACAGGGACTACTCATAAAGCCTAGACGTAGTAGGGGAACTACAGACAGATACAGGGACTACTCATAAAGTCTAGACGTAGTAGGGGAACTTCAGACAGATACAGGGACTCTACTCATAAAGCCTAGACGTAGTAGGGGAACTGCAGACAGATACAGGGACTACTCATAAAGCCTAGACGTAGTAGGGGAACTGCAGACAGATACAGGGACTACTCATAAAGCCTAGACGTAGTAGGGGAACTTCAGACAAATACAGGGACTACTCATAAAGCCTAGACGTATTAGGGGAACTGCAGACAGATACAGGGACTACTCATAAAGCCTAGACGTAGTAGGGGAACTGCAGACAGATACAGGGACTACTCATAAAGCCTAGACGTAGTAGGGGAACTGCAGACAGATACAGGGACTACTCTTAAAGCCTAGACGTAGTAGGGGAAGTGCAGACAGATAGAGGGACTACTCATAAAGCCTAGACGTAGTAGGGGAACTGCAGACAGATACAGGGACTACTCATAAAGCCTAGACGTAGTAGGGGAACTTCAGACAGATACAGGGACTACTCATAAAGCCTAGACGTAGTAGGGGAACTGCAGACAGATACAGGGACTACTCATAAAGCCTAGACGTAGTAGGGGAACTACAGACAGATACAGGGACTACTCATAAAGCCTAGACGTAGTAGGGCAACTTCAGACAGATACAGGGACTACTCATAAAGCCTAGACGTAGTAGGGGAACTGCAGACAGATACAGGGACTACTCATAAAGCCTAGACGTAGTAGGGGAACTACAGACAGATACAGGGACTACTCATAAAGCCTAGACGTAGTAAGGGAACTTCAGACAGATACAGGGACTACTCATAAAGCCTAGACGTAGTAGGGGAACTGCAGACAGATACAGGGACTACTCATAAAGCCTAGACGTAGTAGTGGAACTTCAGACAGATACAGGGACTACTCATAAAGCCTAGACGTAGTAGGGGGACTGCAGACAGATACAGGGACTACTCATAAAGCCTAGACGTAGTAGGGGAACTGCAGACAGATACAGGGACTCTACTCATAAAGCCTAGACGTAGTAGGGGAACTACAGACAGATACAGGGACTACTCATAAAGCCTAGACGTAGTAGGGGAACTTCAGACAGATACAGGGACTACTCATAAAGCCTAGACGTAGTAGGGGAACTGCAGACAGATACAGGGACTACTCATAAAGCCTAGACGTAGTAGGGGAACTGCAGACAGATACAGGGACTACTCATAAAGCCTAGACATAGTAGGGGAACTACAGACAGATACAGGGACTACTCATAAAGCCTAGACGTAGTAGGGGAACTACAGACAGATACAGGGACTACTCATAAAGCCTAGACGTAGTAGGGGAACTTCAGACAGATACAGGGACTACTCATAAAGCCTAGACGTAGTAGGGGAACTGCAGACAGATACAGGGACTACTCATAAAGCCTAGACGTAGTAGGGGAACTTCAGACAGATACAGGGACTACTCATAAAGCCTAGACGTAGTAGGGGAACTTCAGACAGATACAGGGACTACTCATAAAGCCTAGACGTAGTAGGGGAACTGCAGACAGATACAGGGACTACTCATAAAGCCTAAACGTAGTAGGGGAACTGCAGACAGATACAGGGATTACTCATAAAGCCTAGACGTAGTAGGGGAACTGCAGACAGATACAGGGACTCTACTCATAAAGCCTAGACGTAGTAGGGGAACTGCAGACAGATACAGGGACTACTCATAAAGCCTAGATGTAGTAGGGGAACTGCAGACAGATACAGGGACTACTCATAAATCCTAGACGTAGTAGGGGAACTGCAGACAGATACAGGGACTACTCATAAAGCCTAGACATAGTAGGGGAACTTCAGACAGATACAGGGACTACTCATAAAGCCTAGACGTAGTAGGGGAACTGCAGACAGATACAGGGACTACTCATAAAGCCTAGACGTAGTAGGGGAACTACAGACAGATACAGGGACTACTCATAAAGCCTAGACGTAGTAGGGGAACTGCAGACAGATACAGGGACTACTCATAAAGCCTAGACGTAGTAGGGGAACTGCAGACAGATGCAGGGACTACTCATAAAGCCTAGACGTAGTAGGGGAACTGCAGACAGATACAGGGACTACTCATAAAGCCTAGACGTAGTAGGGGAACTGCAGACAGATACAGGGACTACTCATAAAGCCTAGACGTAGTAGGGGAACTACAGACAGATACAGGGACTACTCATAAAGCCTAGACGTAGTAGGGGAACTGCAGACAGATACAGGGACTACTCATAAAGCCTAGACGTAGTAGGGGAACGGCAGACAGATACAGGGACTACTCATAAAGCCTAGACGTAGTAGGGGAACTGCAGACAGATACAGGGACTACTCATAAAGCCTAGACGTAGTAGGGGAACTGCAGACAGATACAGGGACGACTCACAAAGCCTAGACGTAGTAGGGGAACTACAGACAGATACAGGGACTACTCATAAAGCCTAGACGTAGTAGGGGAACTGCAGACAGATACAGGGACTACTCATAAAGCCTAGACGTAGTAGGGGAACTGCAGACAGATACAGGGACTACTCATAAAGCCTAGACGTAGTAGGGGAACTGCAGACAGATACAGGGACTACTCATAAAGCCTAGACGTAGTAGGGGAACTGCAGACAGATACAGGGACTACTCATAAAGCCTAGACGTAGTAGGGGAACTACAGACAGATACAGGGACTACTCATAAAGCCTAGACGTAGTAGGGGAACTTCAGACAGATACAGGGACTACTCATAAAGCCTAGACGTAGTAGGGGAACTTCAGACAGATACAGGGACTCTACTCATAAAGCCTAGACGTAGTAGGGGAACTGCAGACAGATACAGGGACTACTCATAAAGCCTAGACGTAGTAGGGGAACTGCAGACAGATACAGGGACTACTCATAAAGCCTAGACGTAGTAGGGGAACTTCAGACAGATACAGGGACTACTCATAAAGCCTAGACGTAGTAGGGGAACTGCAGACAGATACAGGGACTACTCATAAAGCCTAGACGTAGTAGGGGAACTGCAGACAGATACAGGGACTACTCATAAAGCCTAGACGTAGTAGGGGAACTGCAGACAGATACAGGGACTACTCATAAAGCCTAGACGTAGTAGGGGAACTGCAGACAGATACAGGGACTACTCATAAAGCCTAGACGTAGTAGGGGAACTTCAGACAGATACAGGGACTACTCATAAAGCCTAGACGTAGTAGGGGAACTGCAGACAGATACAGGGACTACTCATAAAGCCTAGACGTAGTAGGGGAACTACAGACAGATACAGGGACTACTCATAAAGCCTAGACGTAGTAGGGGAACTGCAGACAGATACAGGGACTACTCATAAAGCCTAGACGTAGTAGGGGAACTGCAGACAGATACAGGGACTACTCATAAGGCCTAGACGTAGTAGGGGAACTGCAGACAGATACAGGGACTACTCATAAAGCCTAGACGTAGTAGGGGAACTTCAGACAGATACAGGGACTACTCATAAAGCCTAGACGTAGTAGGGGAACTGCAGACAGATACAGGGACTACTCATAAAGCCTAGACGTAGTAGGGGAACTACAGACAGATACAGGGACTACTCATAAAGCCTAGACGTAGTAGGGGAACTGCAGACAGATACAGGGACTACTCATAAAGCCTAGACGTAGTAGGGGAACTGCAGACAGATACAGGGACTACTCATAAAGCCTAGACGTAGTAGGGGAACTACAGACAGATACAGGGACTACTCATAAAGCCTAGACGTAGTAGGGGAACTGCAGACAGATACAGGGACTACTCATAAAGCCTAGACGTAGTAGGGGAACTGCAGACAGATACAGGGACTACTCATAAAGCCTAGACGTAGTAGGGGAACTTCAGACAGATACAGGGACTACTCATAAAGCCTAGACGTAGTAGGGGAACTTCAGACAGATACAGGGACTACTCATAAAGCCTAGACGTAGTAGGGGAACTGCAGACAGATACAGGGACTACTCATAAAGCCTAGACGTAGTAGGGGAACTGCAGACAGATACAGGGTCTACTCATAAAGCCTAGACGTAGTAGGGGAACTGCAGACAGATACAGGGACTACTCATAAAGCCTAGACGTAGTAGGGGAACTTTAGACGGTCATAAAGGTAGAGAGGGCAGGGCACTGGAGATCTGAGGTACAGAGAGGAGTGGAGGAGAGGTGTGTGTGTCTGAAAAAACAAAAAGTGAATGTGTAGCCACAATACAGGTTAACACACATTTCACCTTAAGTCTTGTAATAGAACAACAAGAGCATCTGAATTCTCGGTGTGTCAGTTTCAATTCAGTCAATTTTCATGCAATCTATGTACAACTAATAATGAATGCTATCCTAAGTATTGAGAAACTATTTACTTTATGAATCCCATTAATTTTATACTAAAAAAGCCTACTAACAAGGACATAGTAAGTGGAATAAGGACAGTTGGAAAATCTCAATTGAGGACAGTTGGAAAACCTCAGTTGAATTTCCTTGATTCCTCGTGTCCTCTATCCTCACCTCCCACTCAAAACCCATTGGAGGAGAAGGTCAAAACAACAAGCATACAACTCTCCTTTTCCTGTCCTTCCTGTGAACTGGTCGGCTAAATTGACTCCATCTCTGGAAGGGAAGAGAAAAACAACACATAAAAGCATTACATAATATAACACCATAAAAGGTGAGATTTATGTTAACTAAATACTGCTTGTATAGTGTAGTTGGTGGCATAAATATTGGAACAGTGCGGTAAAGTTGGTAATTCTTGCTGTTTACTCATGGAATTTGTATTTCAGATCAAAAGATGAATATGACAGGCAAATATTTAGACAGTAAACTGTTGTTTTGGGATATTTTCTAACCCAGAAACAACAGCTACACATTTCCCTCATATTAATCCTTTGATCTGAAAGACCAATTAGCCTACATGACTATACTGTAAAAATGACCTACTTTACTTCACTGTCGCAATACTTATGACACTACCTGTGTTGTGGAGAAAAAAAACGTACCATTAAACTCTGCATCGAAAAGCAGCTGATGAATTTTAACCTTGACTGCTGCTTTTCTTTGCTGAGGCAGCCTCTTCAGTGTTGGCACCAGGCCCATGGCAAAGAGGGTTTCTTCATCCTCCTTCCTGTGAGGATCAGGTTGGGCTGCATCCCTCTCGATGGCTTGGAGGAGCCTCTGCTGAAATTAGTTGAGGGGATCTGGGGGCTGCTACCTCCGATAGTGCCTGGTGTGATGTTGTTCCTCTTCATTTCTCCATGTTTCTCTCCTCGTTTGTCTCCACAGCCACATCCTGTTCAAGGTCCTCAGTGGTCACTTCCTTGAGGGTCATAATAATCTCAAGTGGTCCTAGATCCAGACGTGCTTCCTCCATTTCATCATCTTCCGTGGCTGCACCGGTGGTGGTCATACTTGTGGATGTTGTAGAGGGTCTCGCTGCAGCCGTGGAGGCGGTGGTCTCACTTGTAAATGACGTAGAGGGTCTTGATGCACCGGTGGCGCCCACACTTGTGGATGAAGTAAAGGGTCTGGCTGTAAAATTGCCACCGGTTGCACTAGGCACAATAAATGGATCCAGAAAAGAAAGAATGTGGCAGAAGCACCAAGGCTGCTGGCCTGAAGCTGCTGACCCAGACCTCTTCTTCTCTTTCTCTCTCTCTGATACCTTCCCGAGTCTTCTCCACTTCCTCCTGCAGTCTTCTTCTACATAGACATGAACATGATAAGCCAAACCATCACCTTGCATTACTATAGTTATTAAATAGCTATCATGGACATGTCACCTACTGTACACACAGACACACACACACACACACACAGTTATCTGACCAAATGATCAGAGGTTGTATCTACCATCATTTATATTATTATTTATCTGACATACACACCAACGCACTTTCAAACATGATTGTTTGGGCAAGTTATCAGGGGTAGTAACTAGCATAATTATATTACTATTTCTTTCACACACACCTCATTGGTTAGGTTAGCAAGCTAGGTTAGCTAGCTAGGTAACT
Organism: Salmo trutta; assembly: GCF_901001165.1. NCBI lineage: Eukaryota > Metazoa > Chordata > Actinopteri > Salmoniformes > Salmonidae > Salmo > Salmo trutta. Next base: position 25,073,566 of record NC_042969.1, on the reverse strand, counting down.
AGCCACATCTAGCACAAGCTCACTACAAAACTGACCTGGCAATCCTACTATCGTGGACACTTGTCTCCAAGCAGCATTTTTTGTGTTTATGTCAATGTAGCTGTCAGCAGTTGTGTCAAAAAGACACGGTTTTGAGGATACTGCGAAAATGATTCTCTCCTCCATGTGTCCAACCGCATGCGACCGTCTGCAAAAGATACATGCATCAGTTTAGTTGCCTAGCTGCGAAAAATGTTATGCAGCGTTGACGCAATAACACAGTCGGTGTGTTTGAAGCGTGAGCAGAGACCGCTGCGAAGCTTGGCCAAATCAATTCCAGTAATTAATGAAATAATTCTAAATGTACTCTGACACGTCGCGACCCATCATTAACAGGTCCGCGACCCATACTTTAGGCTGCTTTATAGCTAACCGGATAACTGAGTAGTGATCCTAGCTACACCCTATTCGGCAGGTTCCCCTCAATGTGTAACAGTACAGTTGTAGTGTCCACTCGACTACCACTCTTTTTGCTTTTCATCCTTTTCGCTTCAATAACTTTTCCTCCTTTCAGGGAAGCCTTAACTTCTTCCATGGTCATTTCCACTGACATCCCAGCAATTACTCCTCTCAGTTTAGACATAACATCATGAATGTGACATTTCACCCGACCCCCATTTAGTGAGAATATATATATTTTTTACTATTTGCAATGATCAGGACCTTCCCATAACCCAATGGTTTGGTATGACCAATCACCCCAATATTTTTCCTAATTGATTTTGTGAAATGCAACCGATGAAAGTACTTACTTGCTGGTTCTGGGAGCACTACCATAACTTGATAACGTTCTACTCCAACCTCTTTGTCTAGAGTGGTCCTTTACAGGTCTACTCTCAACAATGCCCATTGTTTCCCCAGCAGTATTCATCCCTCCATCACCCTCATTTGTAAATGGCTGATCACTACTTGTTTTATCATCATTATCATCATCAATTGCCCTAGTGCTACCATCTGAACTATACGCAATGCCGGCCTCAGTCACAGTAGTTGTTCCAAATCCGCAAAAAAACAAAGACAGCTTGTTGCCGATGTCGTCCGATCGACCATCCAGGGTCGCTCTCCGACGTTATTGCAAACGTTATGTTTATGCTTTGTTTAAGTACTTAGGGCAAGGGAATTGGCTTGCCCCAGTAGTAATGAGTAGAGTTGTAGTGACGTTTTGGGACTTAGAGATTCAGTATCCCTATTACTTTGAATGCTACAAAGTTTTAAAAAAATAAGGAAAAAAAGTATTTAATATATTGTTTAAATCAATAATAAAAAAATGTAGAGTTGTAGTTGGGGGCAGGTAGGCTACTTGTTTCAAAAGTTAGAGAGGGCTGTGAGTTATTGTTCAGGAGAGGGACTGTAAGGGTTTTCTACAAGGACATTGAGCATTCCCTTCAGTGGCAAACTATTGTTGGGGGGGGGTCTATAAATGTGTCATAAATGTGAGGATTATTCCATTGACATTTTGTGTGTCTCAATCCTAAATGTCATGTGTTACTCAATTTATATGAAGGGAAGTTACATTGTGAGAAAAATGATTAATCATATCACCTTTGTAAATTATTTTAAAGGGTTAATGACCTTAGGTTTGAGCATCTGTGGTCTCCATTTCAGAAAATGCAATGTATCATTGGTGTTACTACTCTGACAAGTGGCACAATATTATCATAATGGTAAAACCTATTTAAAGTCTTTAAGCTGCCATAGTAGTTGATTTAGAATGAGAAGAAGTACACAAATGCATTTTAGTAAATACAAATAGAGAAAATGGAAGTACATGTATTCCAAACTCAATGGATTACTTTACATTAATGGATTAATTCAGTAACCAAACATTTCTTTACGTCATTCATGGTTACAGGTTCCTGTAAATCCATACATCAAGGTAGTCTGCGCCCCGCCCATAAATGTGCAGGTAAGGTCAGGTAAAAAGGGTGAGAACAGGTGTCTCCTTTGACAATCGTGTGGTTGAAGAAGGATATGCTAGCACTGCTGCACTAAAGTCATCTGGAACGGCTTTGACAGAAATCTTGGGATTATTGTTGATTTGAATATTAGTTTGGCTAGATTAAATTAAGGATATAGACAAGGTGAACATTTTCAACCATGAACAGAATTCGAAAGTGGTTTCACAAACCTAAGGTAAGAGTCTTTTTTTTATTTAACCAGGCAAGTCAGTTTAGAACAAATTCTTATTTACAATGACAGCCTACCGTGGAACAGTGGGTTGTCTGCCTTGTTCAGGGGCAGAACAACAGATTTTTACCTTCTCAGCTCAAGGATTCAATCCAGCAACCTTTTGGTTACTGGCCCAATGCTCTAACCACTAAGCTACCTGCCACCCATCACAATCTTTTGGCCCTATCAAATGTCTGCTACTATTTTTTGGAAGATTTTATTCAAATCTAATCATTCATAACCCTTTATTATTTGAGGTATTTTAAGAAAAAAATCTATTCTTGCATTTCCTAGCAGTTTCTTTGTCTTTTTTGTGAGAAACATGTTTCCCATTATATAAAAAAAATTGAGCAACAATAATCTTATAAACATTAGCATTACTATTCCATGTAGAATATCCTGTATTTGAGGCAGACATGCTAGCAGTATTTGCTTTTAAACTTCAAACCAGTGGGACGTCCACGTTTCCTCTGTAAACACGGACATATAAGCTGCTGCCCAGCTAATTACAGTAAGGGCTCCTTTGTTGGTGGCTGCTGTGGCTTTGTAATAGAGACACAGCTTATCACCTCGTTCAATAGCTCTGCTTCTTGGCTTTTTTCAGCTAGTCACAAGTCATACCCCAGGGGCACTGTTCTCTCTCATTTGTTGAGCTCCTTTTGTTTGTCCAAAGTGTAGAATCTTACAGAAAAAAAGATGTCGTGTTACTCCCTCCCCCCACAGTCCTTTTACCGTGAAAAATGTGATTAGTCTATTCAGTCTTTAATTTCTTAATGTTACACTATTTGTTTGCCTGAAGAAATCGGACCAACAATTGCTTGCCCAGTTCTACTGTGCTGATGAAGAGCTGAGGCAAGTGGCTGCCAAGCTCAACAGCCTGAATGGCAAGAACGAACCCCAACGCTGTGCCCTGCTGGTCAGCCAGTTCCGCTCCTGCCAGGTAAAGAAAGGCTGTGTCGCAAATGGAACCATATTCCCTATTTGGTGCACTACTTTTGACCAGAGCCCTAAAGGCCCTGGTCAAAAGTAGTGCACTACTAAGGGAATAGGGTGCCATTTTGGACACTGACAAGTGAATCATCATCACTTCCTCTTTTTGTAATGATAAAAGCATCAGTAGTGACCTTTAAGATAATGATTCACAAACTGTAAAATAGTATGTGCTATCTTCAATGGGATTTCGATTCCTCTTCTTGGATTTACAACAGGACAATGTGCTGAGCATCCTCAACCAGATCATGAATGAGTGTATCCCAGGCGAGAGAGCCAACCGAGACTTCTATGTCAAGTTCCCAGAGGAGATCCAACAAGAGAACCTGGAAGGCCAGCTGTGGTTTGGAGCTGAGGTACCTGCTAGCACAATCTTATCTTGACACTTCAGAAGTTCATGTCTCGGCGACACTATAATAGAACAATTGCTGGTCATAGTGATTTTAGCTATTATCTTTGAAAAGCTGACTATGTAGAATAACACATTTATGTTATCTCCCTAGTGTTTGGCTGCTGGCTCCATCATCATGAACCAGGAGGCTGAGAGCGAGGCAATGCGTCCCCTAGCAAAGGAACTGACTCGCTGCATAGATGAAGTACGGAGCATCGCCCGTGACCAGGCTCTTCGCAATCGGAACATCTATACAGAGCTACTGTGCCAGGCCTTGAGAAAATTTGACAACCTGTTTGCAGGTTTCGAGTTCAGGTGAGACGGTGAAAATGATATTTTACTCCCACAGGAAAAGTGGGTTTCATAACGTAACACACTCACTCTCCTTTTCCTTCTGTACCTCAGCTATGTTTCAGCCATGGTACCAGTCAAGTCCTTTAAACAGTATGACATCCAACAGGATGTCACTGTGCTGTTCTGTGAGACAGTGTCCAGGTGAGAATATATACATAGTTCTCACCTATACATGTTTCCTATCAGATAATTGTTTTATTAATCTACTAATAAATGTTACTAAGTCACTTTTTCCCTCATGGATTCTGTTAGGGCACTAAAACGGGGCTATATCACTCAAGACCTGATCGATGACTATGAGCCTGCACTCATGTTTACAATCCCAAGATTAGCTATAGTGTGGTGAGTGTTCTGAAAGAACTCTCCAATAAATACCTTTTCAATTGTCATTTTTATTGTACAGTATTTTAATAATCTACGTCACTACAAATTCTCAAACCAAATGCCATGTGTCTGTCTAGTGGTCTAATGGTGTTTCCTGATGGCCCCATGAAGCTGGATGGTGAGTTGGAGGACATGTCTGAGTTATTCAGGCCCTTCCACTCTTTACTGAAGAAAATCAGGTACAGTACCTCTATTTCAAAGCCTAGTTTTAACTATAGCATTAGTCTTGATGAGGTATTTCCAAAAATCAACATTTTGGTATATGAACAGGAATCTCCTGCGCACACTCAAGGAAGAAGAGCTTCATTCTTTGGAACGCAACCTCTGTGTCACTCATGAAGAGGGTTTGGCTGCCCGTCGCTGTTCTTTAGCCATACCACATTCAGCCATCACTCTGGCCCAGCAACTGGAGCATACCATGCATGGGAAGCAGGGGGAAAAGTCCCAGCCAAGTTTTTCTCCTCAGGCATATGTCGTGATGGAGGAGGACAAGGAGGACAACCCTTCCCTCCTGCAAGTTGAACCTGACTGTTTAGAGTGGGACCCAGAGGTTGAGCTGTCATCCTCCATGCAGGCTGACATCACGGAGATGGAGCTGCTCAGCATGATGTTCTACCAGGCGGGAGATGAGATGTCCAGCTTTCTGTCCCCAGCACCTAGCCAGACTTCGTCTCCTTACCCCCAGAGGAGGGGGGCTGCCAGCCTCACCCCCAGCCCCATGGCCTCCCCTCTCAGGCTCCGCAGGTCTGGGAGCAGAGTGTTGTCTGGTGGTTGGTCGTCTGGTGGGTCAAGTGTAGATAAAGAGGAGCGTGTCTTCTACATAGATGACTTGGACGGGACACAGAAGCAAGGCTATTCTCTTCCTAACTCCCCATATCTGAATATGAGGCGGAACATGTCTTGCCCTTCTTCACCGTGGACCAGCTTGTCCAGGAAGTGTGCAGAGGCAGCCCTCCAGCGCAGCAAGAACTGGCCCAGCAGTAGCAGGCTCTCGATCCCAGACCCTGGGGCTCTCTCTGTCCCCTCCATCTGCCTGAATGGGGAGAGGTTGAGCCAGAATGTGAGCCAGGATTTTTCAGACACGGCAGAGCTGATTGCACTGAGGATGAAGGGGATGAAACTCTCTGCAACTGTGATCAATCCCCCATCTCCCAACCTGTCTACCTGGACCGAGAAGGTGAAAGAGGAAAAAGATGACGATGAAGACGACGACGAAGAGGATTCACAGCTGCAGTCTCTGAATGAAGGGGCCACATACTGCCAGATCAGCCCCTGTATCTGCCTCCAGTGCCCCAGTCTGCATATATTCCTATCAGACCATGATACCTACGGCTGCCTGACTCCCCAAACCCAAGGTCCCCCCTTATCTGCTGTTAGAATCCCAGCTCTGAGCCCCAGGGAACAGGGGAAGGAGAGGAGCCATGTGCTGGGCCCACGATTCTCTTCACTACGGGCCAAAGGTCAACAGAGAGATGGTGTTCCAGCATCTGTTGCCTACCCCAGCCTGACCCAGTGGAGAACCAATGGAGATGGGAAGGCTGAACAGAGAGTGGTAGAGGCAGAGCCAGAGGAATACACCCTGTCTCAGTTCAGGTAAGTGCTAACCTCATACTTGCTCTAGTTTGAATGACGTAACCCAAGAGTTGATAAATTATACTACTATTACACTACTATAAACCACTAGATTATACTATTTTCTCTAGTGGCACTTTATAAATGACAGAATTTTTATAATACATGACAATAACAGTTTTAGCCTAGTTTTCAATGACTGAGCAGAACCTAATGTTCCCTATGTCCCTTACTTCTCTCAGCTATCAACCCAGCAGTAATAACACGGAGGGGATTGAGCATCCTGACATCCAGTTGGCCTGCCACAATATCCGATCCCGTTTCAATAGCAGCGGTGACCTCCTTCATCGTCTGTTTGTGTGCATCTCAGGTACAGTAGGTCCTCATTGGGCGGCAGCGTAGCCTAGTGGTTAGAGTGTTGGACTAGTAACCGAAAGGTTGCAAGATCGACTCCCCAAGCTGACAAGATACAAATCTGTCCTTCTGCCCCTGAACAAGGCAGTTAACCCACTGTTCCTAGGCTGTCATTGAAAATAAGAATTTGTTCTTAACTGACTTGCCTAGTTAAATAAAGTAAAAAATTTGCTAATTTTTGCCCCTTTAGATCGCCGTTATTAGCCACAAAATTGTAATTTTTCACAAAAAACCCAAGTTTGACAGGCCCACTACGCAAAAAAATTACGATGAGCTATTAGTGCTTTTTGAGGTCGGTTTGGTTTCGGTTCAATAATAAAAAAATGATCACGGTTTTCAATTTTGTTTTGATTATAATTTTTTTTTACAATAAATGCACTATGCATTATGTGGGTTGAACGCTGTAACAATACTGAATAAAACAATGAATAAAAGTCCCATGATGGTAGTGACTGTCCATTTATTAACCATCATTTATTCACATTACTTTACTTTAATAAAATATTTCAGTTGTTGTGTATATTACATTTATTTTATTTGATGACTTTATTATTTAATTCCAAGTCATCATCTCATCTTCATAGAGCTTCTACCTATGCTGTCTAACAACTCCCTACTACATCGCAGTTTGGGCTTGATCTGATTTATCTCTAGAGAAACTGCGCATCGGGCAGAAAAAAACAGAACGAAATGGCATTCAAATAATTTAACCGGAATTTCGGTTAATCACTCAGCACTACTAAAAATGGACCAGCCCATCTGTCAATTGCCCGAAATGCCAGATGGCCAGTCTGCCCCTGTATTATGTCATACAGTGTCTGGATATGCCTATCCCTCTGTTCGACATAGCTCTTACATCATAAGACTGAGGGGACAAGTGATCTTAGTCTCTGATAATGTATCAACTCTAACCAGGTGTTGCAGACCAGCTACAAAGCAACTACTCCAGTGACCTAAGAACCATATTGAAGACACTCTTCCAGATAATGACGACTAAGACAGTTCTTGCAGAAGAAGACAAGCAAAGGAAAGGTACTACAGTGCTTGGGCATATAATGTGACATAACCATGACATGAGAGATTCTACACTGCAAAAAGTTCACTCTAAGCACATATAAATATCTTATATTGAGTGATAACTCACTTTAAAAAAATCTTACCAAGCTAAATTATCTAAATGTTTTCTTATTTTAATCAATAAGGGCTTTTCTCTTATTTTAAGAAATTTTACCTTAATCATATTATTTGCAGTGTCGTACACAGGAGGTTGGTGGAACATAAATTGTGGACAGGCTCGTGGTAATGGCTGGATCGGAATAGGTGGAATGGTATCAAATACATCCAACAGATAGGTTCCATGTGTTTAATGTCATTCCATTTGCTCCGTTCCAGCCATTATTATGAGCTGTCCTCCCCTCAGCAGTCTTCTGTGCCATAGATGCATCCAAAATCTCTCAACTCCCAGTTCAATATGGTCTGTGTCTTGTCCCATGTCTCACCAGCATCCTTAGGCCTGAGTAACAAGGCTCTGGAGGACTGTGCCTTGTGTATGGAGTGGCTGTCTTCCTCCCCATCGATGGAGCAAGATGTCCAATGTGAAGGTGATGTCTTCTTTTGGTCTTGTCATTTTAACTGTCCCTATTATCATTTTCTAACCATACATCAACAACCTCAATCACATGCAGCGCTCCCAACCTGGGTTCCTGATGAGGCCTGTAGTGTCTGCACAGCATGTAATGCCCCCTTCACCTTAATACGCAAGAAGCACCACTGCAGGAGCTGTGGCAAGGTACCTGTAAATACCCAGACAAGGGTACCATATAATCAGCACTCAACAGTCTCACTTCCAGCCATACAAACATAGTCACACACTTACTAATGAACACAGATCTGTGAATGTGTGTGAATAATTTTGAAATGTATGTCGTCTCAGATCTTCTGTTCTCGCTGCTCTGCCCGCTCGGCGCCTCTACCGCGGTACGGCCAGGTCAAGGCCGTGAGGGTATGCACCCACTGCTACATGTTTCACGTCACGCCATTTTGCCCCTGGAACGGCAACTGACTCAACCCTGGCCCTTATTATTCTATCAATCCAACTGTTTAAGGTAGTTTACTAGCTTATCCATTAAATGGGCATTCACAATGTGGTACCTCTGTTCTGTGTGCCTTTTAGATGTGTAATAGTATCAAAATGTCATACAGAATGTTTCAACATGTGGAGGACCTTCAATTGTTTGTATTGAATATTTTATATTGAGTGTTTTTCTTTCTAAAACATCACAACAGGGCACTGACATGAGTGAAACCTTTCAGAATGTTTATTACTTTAAGACAAGACAGATATTTTATTCTGCTTCAATCCTGCTTCAATCCTTGAGTTGTAGCCACACCATCTGATTTCACACACATATACAAGAACAAGGGTGCTTTCTCACACTACTTAGGAGTGGTTGACAAAGTCAAACTGAGTGAGGGATCTTTAGATAACAATACCATTTCATTCTGCTAGCAGTGCTTTCTTTAACCATTCGTTTCACAAGTTCACGAAGATACAATATAACTGTTGTGTTGCACAATATCCACTACTTTGAATTGTTAGGCAGCTGGGCACATACAGCTTAACTTTCTTCCGTGCTACTTTTACATTGTCAGCAACCTGGTTGGACAATTCATTGTACTCAAAAAACACATCAAGCATCTCCACTAGAAGATCCATCAGACAGAATTACCATTAAAAATAACAATGAGCAATTAGCCCTCTTAGATTCATTTTCTTCCCCCAAAAACAACTATTTCAATCATGGATAACACCTCAAAGATAAGAGCTGTCATTTTTTTTAAAGCACATTCAAAGACTTCAAGCATTTCAAACCTTCAGCTCATACAGAACTGATTTTGTCAACTCAAGCAGGACAGAACAAGCCCTCCCCCCAGTGTCCCCAATGTAAAGGTTCAGACAGTCAAGGGAGACTTGACACAGAACGGCTGACTGAAAAAACAACCACCCCATTACAAAAGCCCTTGGTACAACAGCAAGTGCAAACCATTAGCTTTCTTTAACTAAACCACTTATAAGGACGACCCTGGAGGACACAAGACACATCACAGTAGCCTCTTAAAATAACATTTCAAATTTTCTCACCAAATATCTGTATTGTATATGACAGGATCTGATCATCCAAGCCAGCTAGTGGCGTGCTTATTTTTTGTTTAGATCGAGGACACAGGAGCGTTTTCCAGGGCAGAGGAAGTGTGGTCAGTGGCAGGGACATCTAGCCTGGCCTCACAGCAAGCTGTTTGCAGACCAAGCCTTCATTACACCACAATGCAGTCCCACTGACCTGAGAAACTGCTTCAGAGACCTGGGATGGAGAGAAACAGATCAGGCTGTTAACAAACACTTGCCCCAGAGTCCATGTCTAAGATAACACAAACAACAATAAGATACATCGACATGCTTCAGTCTGTGGATGGCAGATGTATTTCATTACCTACTAATCTTCTTAAACGTCAGCACTACGGAGATGGAAAGGAGATCTTGTCAACTTGATTCATCTTAATGTGATTATCAAGGATTTGGAAGATCTCCTGAATGTTGGGTACGTATCCTGACTGCAGCTTGGACCATATTGGTACATCTAAAAGGGAGTGTAGAAAAGATAGAAGACAAAGATGTTTACATATAATTTAACTGAATTTCATTATCACTGAATTAGTTGTGTACATCCATGTGTAACAGTGTAGGTTCCGTCCCTCTCTTCGCCCCAACCCGGGCTCGAACCAGGGACCCTTGCACACATCAACAACTGACACCCCACGAAGCATCGTTACCCATCGCGCCACAAAAGCCGCAGCCCTTGCAGCGCAAGGGGAAACCCTACTTCAAGTCTCAGAGAGAGTGACGTCACCGATTGAAATGCTATTAGCGCGCACCACCGCTAACTAACTAGCCATTTCACATCGGTTACACATGCAAGGATGTAAAGTGAAGACAGTGTTTTCAGTGACCCCATTCAACTCACCATTTAGTGTGATTTCAAATGCACCGGTGGACAAGAAGTGGGTCTCCAACATGTTACTGAGGAAGAATGTCATCAGGCACGAGAATATCTGGAAGACAAACAAGTATGTTTAGTCAAAATCTATTGAAGTTGAAACCGTAAAACCTCTCACCTTATTTTCTTGAGTCCACGTCCATGCTCTGGGAGTCTCCAGTCCAAGCATAGCGAAGGGATTTTGCCCACTGACAACCAGGGCAATGGCAAGAAGTTTGAAGTAGGAAAATAAATTTCCGAGATATCTGGTGGAGGGCAAAAACAGTGGTGATCAGAACACCAAATTCACTGACGAAATAAATATGTTGACTGGCTACATGGCAATGACGTGCCATCTTACTTGTTGATGGTTGTGGGAGGGTAATTTTCCCCTTCTATGCGGATGTCCGGGTACAACTGGCTGATAGACCGGGAGTACTCCTGGAACACCTTGCTATACCCTCAGGAGATGCTGTAACACAGAAACTGGTTAGAAATGAGTGTATTTGACATTAATTTGGTACCTTTGACGTTATATTTTGGGGCTCCCGAGTGGTGCAGCGGTCTATGGCATTGCATCTCAGTGCTTGAGGCGTCACTACATACAACCTGGTTCGATTCCAGGCTGTATCACAACCGGCCGTGTTTGGGAGGCCCGGGGCAGTGCACAATTGGCCCAGGTTTGGCCGGTGTAGGCCGTCATTGTAAATACGAATTTGTTCTTAACTGACTTGCCTAGTTAAATTAAGGTTACATTAAACAAATAAAAATAGCTGGATATTGTGCCACCAAATTCTAGACTACCAGCCTGCATATAGTTAGCTACTTCAGGTAATATGCCTGTTCTTTTCATTCTATATACAGCCAAAAAAGGCTGTATATAACTAGGAGGATTAGCGAGCTAGCTCAGCTAAGTACTTGCGAACTAGCTCAGCTAAGAACTTACTAGCTAGCTAACGTTAGTAACTAGCATCAAACAATGTCCCCAAACGATCAAATGGCTAGTTAGCATAAGCTAGTTAGCATTGACTAGCTAACTGCGTCTGCTATCTAACGTTAGCTAGACAAATAGCTACATAACAACTGTAGAGAAAAACCGATAATCTTACCAAAACTGGAATTTCAGCACTGGCCCAGTGTAGAGGGTCTGCTTGCTGAGCCTCTGCGGGTCAGCATCCCGCAAACGGTCAGCCCCCATATTCAGGCTGTCAGAGGCCTGCGCTGGGTGTTGAGTCATCATGGACCTCCCGACGTAAATGTCTTTTACAGTGACAATTGTGAACAGCAGAAGCGCCGTCAAGATACCCGTTTGGCTATATTCTGCCATTTGAAACGGGGTTTAGGGGACCAACGCCCCGCTTCACAGCCAAGTCTATCTACTGGCAACCTACCGTACACCTGACGGTTTTCTTCAGACCCGTTTCCACTGGCAAGCGGCTACAAACTGGCTAGCCCAGTATTAGCAGCAGCTTCATCCTCTTCCTGTAATCTGTGCACCACATCTCTGAAATGCTGCCCCCTGCCGGAGTGGATGCAGCAATATTTGCATGAATACGTTATATTGTATCTGTAATTATACGGATACACTCTGTACAGTGCCTTCAGAAAGTATTATTAATGCCCCTTGATTTATTCCAAATATTGTTGTGAATTCAACATGGATTAAATCGTATTTGTTTCTCAATCCATTCACACACAATACCCCATAATGACTAAGTGAAAACATGTTTTTAGAAAAGTTAGCAAATATATTGAAAATGAAATACAAAAATATATAATTTACATAAGTACTCACACCCCTGATGTTAGAATCACTTATGGCAGCGATTACAACTGTGAGTCTTTCTGGGTAAGTCTCTAAGAGTTTTGTACACCTGGATTGTACAATATTTGCCCATTATTATTTTCAAAATTCTTCAAGCTCTGTCAAATTGGTTGTTGATCATTGCGGGACAACAATTTTCAAGTCTTGCCATAGATTTTCGAGCAGATTTAAGTTAAAACTGTAACTCGGCCACTGAGGAACATTCACTGTCTTCTTGGTAAGAAAGATCCAGCGTAGATTTGGCCTTGTGTTTTAGGTTATTGTCCTGCTGAAAGGTGAATTCATCTCCCAGTGTCTGTTGGAAAGCAGACTGAAGCAGGTTTTCCTGAAAAACTCCCCAGTCCTTAACGATTCCAAGCATATCCATAAAATGATGCAGCCACCACTATGCTTGAAAATATGGAGAGTGGTACTCAGTAATGTGTTGTATTGGATTTGCCCCAAACATAACACGTTATATTCAGGACAAGAAATGAATTGCTTTGCCCAAAAAAATTCTGTATTACTTTAGCGCCTTAGTGCCTTGTTGCAAACAGGATGCATGTTTTGGAATATTTTTATTCTGTACAGGCTTCCTTCTTGTCACACTGTCAATTAGGTTAGTATAGTGGAGTAACTACAATGTTGTTGATCCATCCTCAGTTTTTTTCAATCCCACCCATTTCACTCTGTAACTGTTTTAAAGTCACCATTGGCCTCATTGTTAAATCCCTGAGCAGTGTCCTTCCTCTCCGGCAAACGGAGTTAGGAAGGACACCTGTATCTTTGTAGTGACTGGGTGTGTTGATACACCATCCAAAGTGTAATTAATAACTTCACCATGCTCAAAGGGATATTCAATGTCTGCTTTTTTATTTGTACCATCTAGGTGCCCTTCTATGTGAGGCATTGGAAAACCTCACTGGTCTTTGTGGATGCATCTGTATTTAAAATTCACTGCTCAACTGAGGGACCTTACAGATAATTGTATGTGTGGGGTACAGAAATGAGGTAATCATTCAAAAATGATGTTAAACCCTAGTATTGCACACAGAGTGAGTCCATGCAACTTATTATGTGATTTGTTACGCACATTTTTACTCCTGAACTTGTTTAGGCTTGCCATAACAAAGGGGTTGAATACTTATTGACTCAACCTATTTAAGCTTTTCAATTTTAATTCATTTGTAAAAAATGTACTTTGTCATTATGGGGTATTGTGTTTAGGCCAGTGACAAACAAATCTGAATTTAATTCATTTTAAATTCAGGCTGTAACACAACAGAAGGTGGAAAAAGTCAAGGGGTGTGAATACTTTCTGAAGGCACTGTAGCTTTGTATGCAGCTATCATCACTGATGATGTTGGGGAGGTACTTTTGGAAGGTGCTGTATCTCAGTATGTAGCTATCATCATTGATGAAGTTGACAAGATACTTTCGGAAGGTGCTGTAGCTCTGTATGCAGCTATCATCATTGATGATGGGTGGGGTTATATCTTGCCTGTTTGGCCCTGTCCGGGGGTATCATCGGACAGTGTCTCCTGACCCCTCTTGTCTCAGCCTCCAGTATTTATGCTGCAATAGTTTATGTTGGGGGGCTAGGGTCAGTCTGTTATATCTGGAGTATTTCTCCTGTCTTATCCGGTGTCCTGTGTGAATTTAAGTATGCTCCCTCTAATTCTCTCTCTTTTTCTCTCTTTCTCTTTCTCTTTCTCCTCTCTCTCTTTCTCTCTCTCTTTCTCTCGGAGGACCAAAGCCCCAGGACCATGCCTCAGGACTACCTGGCCTGATGACTCCTTGCTGTCCCCAGTCCACCTGGTCGTGCTGCTGCTCCAGTTTCAACTGTTCTGCCTGCGACTATGGAACCCTGACCTGTTCACCGGACGTATTGGACTCTCTCTCTACCGTACCTGCTGTCTCTAACTCTGAATGATCGGCTATGAAAAGCCAACCGACATTTACTTCAGAGGTCCTGACCTGTTGCACCCTCTACAACCACGGTGACTGGCCACCTCTCAGAGCCTGGTTCCTCTCTAGGTTTCTTCCTAGGTTCTGGCCTTTCTAGGGAGTTTTTCCTAGCCACCGTGCTTCTACATCTGCATTGCTTGCTGTTTGTGGTTTTAGGCTGGGTTTCTGTACAGCACTTTGTGACATTGGCTGACGTAAAAAGGGCTTTATAAATACATTTGATTGATTGATGATGTTGGGGAGATACTTTCGGAAGGTGCTGTAGCTCTGTATGCAGCTATCATCATTGATGTTGGGGAGATACTTTCGGAAGGCGCTGTAGCTCTGTATGCAGCTATCATCATTAATAATGTTGGGGAGATACTTTCGGAAGGTGCTGTAGCTCTGTATGCAGCTATCATCATTAATAATGTTGGGGAGATACTTTCGGAAGGCGCTGTAGCTCTGTATGCAGCTATCATCATTGATGATGTTGGGAGATACTTTCAAACAAACAGTAAGTAGGAAAATTGATTGCATAAAGTTAATTCTTACTGAAGGTTTCACATAATATCAAATCAAATCTTATTTGTCACATGCGCCGAATACAACAGTTGTACCGTGAAGTGCTTACTTACGAGCCCTTTCCAAACATTTGCAGAGTTAAAAGTAAGAACATTTGCACAAAAAAAGAAGGAAATAGTAACACAATAAAATAACAATAACGAGGCTATATACAAGGATTACCGGTACTGGGTCTATTTGCAGGGGTACGAGGTAGTGATGAATCGAGGGGTGATTGAGGTAATATGTACAGTTGAAGTCGAAAGTTTACATACACTTAGGTTGGAGTCATTAAAACTTGTTTTTCAACCACTCCACAAATTTCTTGTTAACAAACTATAGTTTTGGCAAGTCGGTTAGGACATCTACTTTGTGCATGACACAAGTAATTTTTCCAACAATTGTTTACAGACAAATTATTTCACTTATAATTCACTGTATCACAATTCCAGTGGGTCAGAAGTTTACATACACTAAGTTGACTGTGCCTTTAAACAATTTATAAAATTCCAGAAAATGATGTCAAGGCTTTAGAAGCTTCTGATAGGCTAATTGACATCATTTGAATCAATTGGAGGTGTACCTGTGGATGTATTTCAATGCCTAACTTCAAACTCAGTGCCTCTTTGCTTGACATCATGGGAAAATCAAAAGAAACCAGCCAAGACTTTTTTTTTAGACCTCCACAAGTCTGGTTCATCCTTGGGAGCAATTTCCAAACGCCTGACGGTGCCACGTTCATCTGTACAAACAATAGTACGCAAGTATAAACACCATGGGACCACACAGCCGTCATACCGCTCAGGAAGGAGATGCGTTCTGTCTCCTAGAGATGAACGTACTTTGGTGCGAAAAGTGCAAATCAATCCCAGAACAACAGCAAAGGACCTTGTGAAGATGCTGGAGGAAACAGGTGCAAAAGTATCTATATCCACAGTAAAACGAGTCCTATATTGACATAACCTGAAAGGCCGCTCAGCAAGGAAGAAGCCACTGCTCCAAAACTGCCATAAAAAAGCCAGACTACGGTTTGCAACTGCACATGGGGACAAAGATTGTACTTTTTGGAGAAATGTCCTTCATTTAGTCATTTATGTCATTTAGCAGACGCACTTATCCAGAGCGACTTACAGTAGTGAATGCATACAATTTCATAAATTTTTTTTTTCTGTGCTGGCCCCCCGTGGGAATCAAACCCACAACCCTGGTGTTGCAAACACCATGCTCTACCAACTGAGCTACAGGGAGCTATGGTCTGATGAAACAAAAATAGAACTGTTTGGCCATAATGACCATCGTTATGTTTGGAGGAAAAGGGGGAGGCTTGCAAGCCGAAGAACACCATCCCAACTGTGAAGCATGTTGGTGGCAGCATCATGTTGTGGGTGTGCTTTGCTGCAGGAGGGACTGGTGCACTTCACAAAATAGATGGCATCATGAGGGAGAAAAATTACGTGGATATATTGAAGCAACATCTCAAGACATCAGTCAGGAAGTTAAAGCTTGGTCGAAAATGGGTCTTCAAATGGACAATGACCCCAAGCATACTTCCAAAGTTGTGGCAAAATGGCTTAAGGACAACAAAGTCAAGGTATTGGAGTGGCCATTACAAAGCCCTGACCTCAATCCTATAGAAAATCTGTGGGCAGAACTGAAAAAGTGTGTGCGAGCAAGGAGGCCTACAAACCTGACTCAGTTACACCAGCTCTGTCAGGAGGAATGGGCCAAAATGTACCCGACTTATTGTGGGAAGCTTGTGGAAGGCTACCCAAAACGTTTGACCCAAGTTAAGCCATTTAAAGGCAATGCTACCAAATACTAATTGAGTGTATGTAAACTTCTGACCCACTGGGAATGTGATGAAAGAAATAAAAGCTGAAATAAATCATTCTCTCTACTATTATTCTGACATTTCACATTCTTAAAATAAAGTGGTGATCCTAACTGTCCTCAGACAGGGAATTTTTACTAGGATTAAATGTCAGGAATTGTGAAAAACTGAGTTTAAATGTATTTGGCTAAGGTGTATGTAAACATCTGACTTCAACTGTACATGTAGGTTGGGGTAAAAGTGACTAGGCAATCAGGATAGATAATAAACAGTAGCAGCAGCATATGTGAAGAGTGTGAAAGAGTGTGAGAGTGTGTGTAAGTGTGTGTGTGTGTGTGTGGCGTCAATATGAATGCATGTGTGTGCGTATTTTGTGTGTGTGAGCGTATTCAGTGTGTGTATGTGTGTACTGGAGTGTCAGTGTAGTGAGTGTGTGGGTAGAGTCCAGTGAGTGTGCAAGAGAGTCAGTTAAAAAATATTCTGGGTAGCCATTTGATTAATTGTTCAGCAGTCTTATGGCTTGAGGGTAGAAGCCGATCAGAAGCCTTTTGGACCTAGACTTGGCGCTCCGGTATTGCTTGCCGTGCGGTAGCAGAGAGAACAGTCTATGACTTGGGTGGCTAGAGTCATATACAATCTTTAGGGCCTTCCTCTGACACCGCTTGGTATAGAGGTCCTGGATGGCAGGGAGCTCGGCCCAGTGATGTACTTGGCTGTATGCACTACCATTTGTAGCGCCTTGGACTCGGATGCCAAGCAGTTACCATACCAAGTGGTGATGCAGCCAGTCAAGATGCTCTCAATGGTGCAGATGTAGAACATTTTGAGGGTCCGAGTGTCCATGGCAAATATTTTCAGTCTCCTGAGGGGGAAGAGGCATTGTCGTGCCCTCTTCATGACTGTGTTGGTGTGTTTGGACCATGACAGGTCTTTAGTGATGTGGACACAGAGGAACTTGAACCTCTCAACTCGCTCCACTTCAGCCCCGTCAATGTGAATGGGGGCGTGCTCGGCCCTCCATTTCCTGTAGTCCACGATCAGCTCCTTTATCTTGCTGATGTTGAGGGAGAGGTTGTTGTCATGTCACCACACTGCCAGGTCTCTGACCTCCTCCCTGTAGGCTGTTTCATCGTCGTCGGTGATCAGGCCTACCGCTGTTGTGTTGTCAGCAAACTTAATGGTGTTGGAGTCGTGCGCGACCACACAGTCGTGGGTGAACAGACTACAGGAGGGGACTAATATGGAGGACTAAGATACTTAAAATAGGCTTAGTGTCTCACTGTCTTATGAACAGATCCAATAAATATCCCAAAAGATCCAATAAACAATTTAGATATTATGAAGTGTGTAAAATTTGACTCTTCAGCTAAGTAACATGAAATGTTATTTTCATGAAAGTCAGACTGCGACTACCAATTTCTGCAACATCTAGTGAAGATTCTTTGCACTACATTTTTTTAATAACCTTGAAAATTGTGTCAAGTGAAAGATCCTCACCTCAAAACGCTCTTTTTAGTAGTATGTGCTTTGTGATTACCAGCTTCAAAATGCAATAAAGGACACATGATATTTGTTGAATATTTAATTTTGAGGCAAAGACAGGAAACGGTCACAAATTGCATGTTTTGATGACGATCAAAAATATGATGATGATCAATGGAGAGAAAACAGAAAGCAGAAATAGCAGACCTGAACCCAGAGAAACCCCTGGTGGGGCGGGGGGAGGGTATTGGGCTAACCAGCATCGTTGCCTCCCCATCCTCTGCATTATGGTTATGACAATTCAATGTGAAGGATTATTAGTGGATATGTCTTAAAATATAGTTAAAAAACACAAACAATATACTCAACAAATGTAAAACGATTGCAGCACATATACAGTACATCAGTGTGAAGCCCAAATAGTCTTTATGAAAGTCCCTTTGTGAGATTGTGACAATCATGTTACACACAAGTATATTGCATGAAACAATAATACTGACAGCAAACATTTACAGACATGATAATACCGACAGCAGACATGTACATACATGATAATACTGACAGCAGACATGTACAACTCAAATACAAAATAAATAAACATACTTTACAAACACCACTGGATGACCTCTCTTGCCTTAAGGCCATTATTACAGAATGTGATAATGATAACATATCAAAGAAAGAGAGTAAAACAAGAGAGGGGCAGACAGACAGACAGCAAAACAGTATTATAATTGTTAAGAAGAAAAATTGAAATAACTGCAGGCACATTCTTTCAAGAAATGTTAACATTAGAACAGTATCTTCGCCTTACGTTGTTTATGTTAAATTGTTCAATTCAAGTCACAGCAGTATTAAAAGGAGATGAGGAATCATTGCAGAGTGGAGGAGCCTCAACAATGGCAGTTACTCTTGTTAACATCTGTCTCTTGTGAAAGCCTAACCCTTCCATCCTCCCTCTCAACATCCCTGTACAGCAGGGACTTCTGGGCTTTCAGCCGACATGCCAGGCACATGAAAATGGAGTCCACATTTTGGCTCTCCTTGGGGTCCTTCGCCGAGGTCTCAAACAGCAGCATGTTGTGGGCGTCTGCAAACTTGAGGGCAGTGTTGGAGGGTACTTGGATATGACTAACCAGGTCACACTTGTTACCCACCAGTACCCGAGGCACAGTGGGTGAGACACGGTGCCCGTTGCACTCCTGGATCCACGTCTTCAGGTTCTGGAATGAGGCCATCTTGGTGACGTCGTAAACGAAAACGACAGCGTGCACATTGCGGTAGTAGTGTTCTACCATGCTCTTCCTGAAGCGCTCCTGTCCTGCAGTGTCCCACACCTGAACCTGTTGAGGAGTGATAACACATCCAGTGGTCAGAGAGGAATCGTGTGTATTGGTCAGAGAGAAATGGGAAAACATCTCTAGATAATGCATCACAGTAAACACGCACACCTTTGGCTGACGTATCGAATTGCATAGGGAATATGTCGTTTGGAGAGTGTTTGCACATTGGGAAGACGTCGCCAAGACATCAGGATATAATGTTGACGCCTGGCCAACATATAAAAGATGTAGAACTGTAGAATTTAGAATGTAGGTATTCTACACACATCTGAAAGACATCTTGCCAATGTGCAAACAACGTCTAAACATCATCTTCCTGATGTATCCTGTATATATCGTGCCTACTTTGAACAGACATTTGTGTGTTATCTGGGATTATGAGGGTTGAGACATAATCAGAATAAATACTAGACTGGAAAATACTAACTAGGAAAATGCGCATTATGTTTGGAGGACCATTGTGTTATGTTTGGAGGACCATTGCATTATGTTTGAAGGACCATTGCGTTATGTTTGGAGGACCATTGCATTAAGTTTGGAGGACAATTGCGTTATGTTTGGAGGACCATTGCATTAAGTTTGGAGGACCATTGCGTTATGTTTGGAGGACCATTGCGTTATGTTTGGAGGACCATTGTGTTATGTTTGGAGGACCATTGCATTAAGTTTGGAGGACCATTGCGTTATGTTTGGAGGACCATTGCGTTAAGTTTGGAGGACCATTGCGTTATGTTTGGAGGACCATTGCGTTAAGTTTGGAGGACCATTGCGTTATGTTTGGAGGACCATTGCGTTATGTTTGGAGGACCATTGCATTATTGTTACGTTCCCCAGTTTCAGCGTTGTTGTGGGTTCGTATGTGTCTGTATGTGTGTTTCAGGATGGCTTTCTGGATTCCAAGCAGCTGATTGGTCGGCCACATTGCAGATTGGAGCTCTGACCCTGCCCTCTCATCAGGGGATACAGCTGTCTGCAATTACCGACTCCTTCTGCAGCTTTAAAAGCCAGTGTTCCTTTGTTAGGAGGGAGAGCTTCTTTGTATGTGCTGTGTTGGTTGTTGGTCTGGTAAATTTGTTGTAAAGTATTTTGTACCCAGTCCTGCAGAGGTATGTGTTTGCTATAGTACCTAGTGTTTTTGGTTTATTCAAATTGTTCACAGAGTTTGGTGAATTATTCTGTTTCATTTGTTCCCGGGAAGGCACCTTGGGAGTGTTTAGGCAAGAGGCCTGTGGGCATACATATACCTGTAGTATGTACTCTGTCTATGCACACTAGGTAAGACCTGGGCGGACCACCCCCTGTATTTTGGTTACCGCGCCAGGTGGCGTTAAGAGTAGGTAAGTAGTGGGTAGGCAGGTAAGGTAGGAGAGGGGACTCTAACTTTTACTTTCTTTGCTTTGGTTCCATCCAGCCCCCTTTTTGCCACTTTACCATTTGAAGAGAATAAATTCCCTGTAAACTGTAATATTCTCTGCCTTTGTCATCCTTACCCGCACCTACAATCGCATACCTTTTTCCCTCCACGGGGAGTTGAGTGTAGCAGGGTGTTACGTACACCTCTTGGAGGGAACGCAACAATTATGTTTGGAGGACCATTGCGTTATGCGGCCCGTGGGCATGAACCATCCCCAAAAGGGCAGACAATTAGAATAATTCCACATTGATGCTTTTATCATAAGAGATCAAACCCACTGGTCAGTCATTTCAACATGGACAACTGGGTAATATCTGGTTGATGTTGACAGATGAAATTACAACCTACATTCACTATCAAAGACAGACAAAAGTTCGTTGAATTCCCAATGTGTTATCACTATGCTTTCAACCATCTAAAAGCACATCCAAATTACAATGGAACAAAGTCAGATTTTTGGTTTAGTTGTCATCTAAATGTTTTAACACTGGGGTTCAACCATAAAGCAAAGTTGAAATAGGAATACAATGACTGACATTTTGCTTATTTATATAACTTCATGTGTCATCACTGCCCTTCATCTAATAGCACAGCCACATGACCTGTACTGCTGTTGAGATTACATTAAAAGTATGTACCCTATGTATAGTATAAGTAGCACGCGTTCCAGCAGGTATATCTCACTGGTCACCCCCAAAGCCAATTCCTCATTTGGCTGCCTCTCCTTCCAGTTCTCTGCTGCCAATGACTGGAACAAATTACAAAAATCTCTGAAACTGGAAACACTTATCTCCCTCACTAGCTTTAAGCACCAGCTGTCAGAGCAGCTCACAGATCACTGCACCTGTACATAGCCCATCTATAAATAGCCCAAACAACTACCTCTTCCCCTACTGTATTTATTTATTTTGCTCCTTTGCACCCCAGTATTTCTACTTTGCACACTCACCTACAGTCAAATCTACCATTCCAGTGTTTTAATTGCAATATTGTATTTACTTTGCCACCATGGCCTATTTATTGCCTTTACCTCCCTTATCTCACCTCCTTTGCTTACATTGTATATAGACTTATTTTTCTATTGTATTATTGACTGTTTTACTCCATGTGTAACTCTGTTATGTGTCGAACTGCTTTGCTTTATCTTGGCCAGGTTGTAAATGAGAACTTGTTCTCAACTTGCCTACCTGGTTAAATAAAGGTGAAAAAAAGTGATCAATGCTGTTTGAGATGCTTTATTATAGCAGCTGTGAAGATCTCCACAGACCTGCGACCTTTGCCTGCTATCTTGAACATGAACACTTTCTATGATTATATAAGAGGACATTATAGTTACAGTACCCTCAATGTGGTCACAGAGGTGTTACTCTTTAGGCCATTAACTGTATAATAAAATAGATTTTGAATTGTGTTCTGTTGACCAGGCAACCAAATATCAACATTTAAAGGAGATCTACTGCTTGGGTAGTTCCATCTGAGCCACTGACTTAATCCTCTTCTTTAATTTTTAGTTTTGGTTGAGTTGGAGACGTGAATCCAACATATCATTTTTTTTACTCTATTGCAAAAGTGATATTGAATTGTGTTTTGTCAACAAAACCAAATAAACATTTAAACAAGATATACCTACTGGCTTCAGTTCCAGTTTGTGGTATGATTGTGAAACAGAGATTGTCTGGTGAGTGGCAGAATGAGTCAGAAATGTTGTTGTAGCTTATCTGTGAATTTCTGCTTGAGATAAATGTTGTCGCTTAGTTGTGAATGTCTGCTTGAGAGAAATGCCACCCTCCAGAGTGTTGTTCTCTCCCTATCCCAGTCTGTTGTCCCCACATGCTTCAAGATGTCCACCATTGTTCCTGTACCCAAGAAAGCAAAGGTAACTGAACTAAATGACTATCGCCCCGCAGCACTCACTTCTGTCATCATGAAGTGCTTTGAGAGACACGTCAAGGATCATATCACCTCTACCTTACCTGACACCCTAGACCCACTTCAATTTGCTTACTACCCCAACATATCCACAGATGATGCAATCGCCGTTACACTGCCGTATCCCATCTAGACAAGAGGAATACCTATGTAAGAATGCTGTTCATTGACTACAACAACAACCCCGCCCTGTGCAACTGGGTCCTAGACTTTCTGACGGGCCTCCCCCAGGTGGTGAAGGTAGGAAACAACATCTCCACTTCGCTGATCCTCAACTCTGGGGCCCCACAAGGATGCGTGCTCATTTCCCTCGTGTACTCCCTGTTCACCCATGACTGCGTGGCCACGCACTCCTCCAACTCAAGTTTACAGATGACATAACAGTAGTAGGCCCGATTACCAACAATGACGAGACAGCCTACAGGGAGGAGGTGAGGCCAAAAAGATCATCAAGGACAACAACCACCCGAGGCACTGCCTGTTTACCCCGCTATCATCCAGAAGGCGAGGTCAGTACAGGTGTATCAAAGCTGGAACTAAGAGACTGAAAAACAGCTTCTATCTCAAAGGCCATCAGACTGCTAAATAGCCATCACTAGCACAGAGGCTGCTACCCAATACATAGACTTGAAATCACTGGCCACTTTAATAATGGAACACCAGTCACTTTAATAATGTTGATATATTTTGCATTACTCATCTCATATGTATACTGTAATCTGTCCTATTCTACTGTATCTTAGTCTATGATTTGATTTAGTCCTATTGTTTAACTTCAATTTTTGATTGAGACGGAGATGAGAAAACCAACATATTAATTACTAACCTGTAGATTAAATTTGAAATCAACCAGAGCTTGAAACCCTAGGCCTATTGTATTGTTTATTTTTAGTTGAATTCTGGGTTGAATTGTAACAATAGACGTTGATGACTTTACAAATGCTATATAGGCCTAAACAGTATCATGAATGATATTGATTCATCAAGTATGGTTACTGTTAAACCTACTATTTGAAATGACTTTGATAGCAACAGTGAATCTATTTAATTTTTCAGTGGAGGATTCTCCCAATAGCACATCGCTAAGAGTCTGTGACAAATACGAAAGCTGAGCACGGCTGGCCTTGTTTAAAACTGTGGATGCCCAGCCAATGGTTTTTTTTAATCTCATAGTTGATATTGAAGAAATTGAAGATTTGCCTATGTTTAAAATTGATTCCCATCATGACATAATCCTGGGGTTGAAATTTCCCCTTCAAAACAACAGTTTAAGTTGATATGTTGATGAATTTTTGCAAATCCAGTGTGTTTTAAACAGATTCCATGTCACAATATGTTGGCAAATTACATTGAAACAACGCTGATTCAACCAGTTTGTGCCCTGTGGGGAAGGCACTATATTTTGAAGACTGTATTACTGCATGTCTTCCATTTCTGAATAAAATAAATAAAAGAACTGATACTTGGAACAAAGATGCTCTATTGCTTATGTTTTCATACTGAGGAAAGCTTTTTATTTTGAGGGTGAATCTCAATGAGAAGTCATGATGAAGAGATAATATTGTAAAAACATCACAATATCTATCTTTGTCACTGTCTGTTGCTAGATACACTGGGATTAGGTCATCATGTTTGGGGCGGGGGCATTCAGAGGTTGTACTACACTGACATTTTGTGTTTTTATATACACTGAACAAAAGTATAAACGCTACATGT
Organism: Salmo trutta; assembly: GCF_901001165.1. NCBI lineage: Eukaryota > Metazoa > Chordata > Actinopteri > Salmoniformes > Salmonidae > Salmo > Salmo trutta. The sequence continues at coordinate 25,049,189 of NC_042969.1, read as the reverse complement.
AAAGTGTTGGTACCATGTTTCATTTTTCATGAGCTGAAATAAAAATATCCCAGACATTTTCCATATGCAGAAAAATGCGTATTTCTCTCAAATTCTGTGCACAAATTTGTTTACATCCCTGTTAGTGAGCGTTTCTCCTTTGCCAAGAGAATCCATCCACATGACAGGTGTGGCATATCAATAAGCTAATTAAACAGCATGATCATTACACAGGTGCACCTTGTGCTGGGGACAATATAAGGTCACTCTAAAATGTGCAGTTTTGTCACAACACAATGCCACAAATGTCTCAAGTTTTGAGGGAGCGTGCAATTGGCATGCTGACTGCAGGAATGTCCACCTGAGCTGTTGCCAGAGAATTTAATGTTCATTTCTCTAACATAAGCCGCCTCTAACATAATTTTAGAAAATTTGGCAGTATGTCCAACAGGTCTCACAACCGCAGACCACGTGTATGGAGTCAATGTGGGCTAGCAGTTTGCTGATGTCAACAATGTGAACAGAGTGCCCCATGGTGGAGGTGGGGTTATGGTTTAGGCTGGCCTAAACTACGGACAACAAACACAATTGCATGTTATCGATGGTAATGTGAATGCACAAAATCCGTGACGAGATCCTGAGGCCCATTGTGAGGCCCTTTTTTAAAGGTGATCAACAGATGCATATCTGTATTCCCAGTCATGTGAAATCCATAGATTAGAGCCTAATTTATTTATTTAAATTGACTGATTTTCTCATGAACTGTAACTCAATGAAATATTTTAAATTGTTGTATGTTGTGTTATATTTTTGTTCAGTATAGTTACTAGGCCTTAGTGGCACATGCAGAGAAAACGGTTGGGGGGATATGATGGTGATCTGAAATTAAACGGTAAATTCCGTAATTTTAAAACCATGCCAACATTGCTGAATGATCTATTAATTAAAAGAAAGATTCAACCTAACAGGCCATTAAATATAAATTGATGGACTCAGGAGAGAAATAATTCTCTACTCGGTTTATTGACATGTCATGCATAGATTTATAACGGTTAAAGCCGAACACATAAATGGTCAATTGACCCAAATAAAAATGGCAGTGTCCCGACCAGATGCTAAATTAGCCTATTACCTTGATTTTTTCGCCCTCTATTTCCACTGCTTTCTCTCTGAAATCAACACCGATTGTCGCCTCCGTCTTGTCGGGAAAGCTTCCCCCAGTGAAGCGGAAGGTTAAGCAGGTCTTCCCTACATTTGAATCCCCGATTACAATTATTTTAAATATTCGAGTCTGAACACTTGAATCTAAGGACGTGCTGAGATCCACAGATGATGTGAAATTTGTATTTCTTGAGTTTCTCGAACCGGTACCTCCCTCATTTTCAAAAGATTCATTTGCCATTACGCTAAAATGATGTACACAGTTGTGCACTGGTCTCGCGGATGGGGGAAGGTGAGGCAGTCAGGCACGGCAACAACAGCGACCCACTCCCTCACAAGCAGCTTCATTGAAGAAGGCTAAATGCAATGTTCCCCTATTTACAAATACTGTAAATATGCATAGAAAATAGTTTCTAGTCAGTAAACACAATGGTAATGTTTAATGTGATTTATAGCCTATATCAAAGAGGAAATTAATAAGGCTACAGTAGGCTCATATTTAACAATCTTTAGATTGTCAACACAAACCTGTCAACAGTGTTTATTCCTCTGCCATATACATTTTTACATGTATTCAAATGTAACCTACATATGTCTTTCACTCAGGTTTGATTTCACACTTGAAAAATCATGTGATCCATTCAGCTGATCAGATGCCATCATCCAAAATGGCGCAAATGCATTGGCCTCTAACCTGTTGTCCAGATAAGACGTGTTTGCTGTACAAGGTGAAAATCAATACTGAGAGGTTTCAAGTAAGTGAGTGCACCAGTGATGCATCTTTTCCACATTGCACTGGATATCCTAGGCCTATTATAATTAAATATTTAGGTCTAGTCATGAAGTAAAATTTCCCAAATATGTATTAACAATGTATTAAATAAATTCATAGCTGGTAGACTTAGTTGCTGTGTCTCCATTTTGATTAGCTCTGTAGAACAATTAGAACATTTGTATCACACAAAGCTTCCTTTTACGCCCTCTATGAAAGGCTCATTTGTTCCAAATGGTTTGCATAAAATCTGAAAGCATGCCTCAGAATGGGATTCGCACAATCAGAGAGGGTGTACAAACAGATAGATTCCTGTGTAAGTGATTCACTTTTATTTTTTCTATTGTCAGAAGTAACACTAGGCACCTGCAAGCTGTATCTTAGTAAAAAAGGCATATAGATTAACCAACAATGTGAGTTCAGTCAACACAGTATACTTAGATATTTACATACAGGAATATTTATAAATTCAAAGAAAAGAGAGCATTCCCTAAATCACATCTGTTAAGTTTTTATATGCTTATATTTCTGCCAACAATTAAAGCAGACCTTTTTCTCCTTTCCTTGTTAGTGATATTAGAGTTCACACTATTTTTCTCTTATAATATGCACATTAATGGTAAGGTTACATAATTACACTGTACATATGGCATTCTAGAGGATTAAGTTTTACATTCAAGTGTAATTGTCAAATTAGATTAGGCACTTCTGTTGTTCTGTTGGTTGTGGCTCAGATCACCTGAAGATATGTTGCTTTGAAGTCACTTCCTAGAGCATTTTTTGCATTGCATTTGTAAATCCCTGAGTTCATAAGCATTGGGTCTTGTATGACCAAGCTGCCCTCAACCGTCATGTGAATTCCTCCCTGTGCCGTGAAACGGTTGTTGGGAACAAGTGTGGTTCTTCCAGGTAGAGTCCATGTTATTTCAGGCTTTGGTATGCCTGCAGCGATGCAGTTAAGTGTTACTGATGAACCTCTGTGGACTCTAGTGATGGAAGGGGGTGCGTTTGTGATACTTGGAGGATACACCATAACTGCAACTGGGTATGACAACGCAGATGACCCAAATGTGTTGGTGGCCTTACAGACGTAGGTTCCCCTGTCAAATGTGGCGACCTCTTTGAGTTGAAGCGTGCCGTTTGATAAAAATGTAATTCTCCCAACAACCTGGGGCTTGTCCAGGACCAGGCTGTTTGGTAGGGTCCATGTGATTGAGGCCTGTGGCCAGCCATCCACAGAGCACGGCAGGTTCAGAATTTGGCCAAACGTGATCTTCATGACCCCTGTTGTGCCTCGAATCACAGGCTTTCTTCCTGGTTCTAGAGCGTATCGCTTCTCTGCAGTCCCAGCCACGTTTTTCGCCAGACAACGGTAAACCCCTTTGTCAGCTGTCACTGTCTGGGCGATGCGCAACGTCCCGTTTCCTCTATAGTGAGTGAAGTGTTGATGTCTAGTGCCTGGCATCAGCGCTGTGCCATTTGGCAGGATCCAAACAAACTCTGGGTTTGGCTTACCGCGGGCAGGACACTCCAGAGTGACATCACTTCCATCTTGTTTTATTGGTAAAATCTCAATGTTCGGCATGGCGAAGCTTGGCTTCTCTGCTATGGATGCCACTTCAAGATCAATTGCCAGGCTTGCTTCTCCCAAGTGATTTTTGGCCAAACACACATACTGACCCTCGTCTGTCTTCCTCACTCCACGTAGCTCTAGACTCCCATTCTTGTGGACTTGGAAGCGTCCTCCCAGGTAAGGCGTTGGCAGAGAGAGGCCGTAGGGTGCGGCCCAGGAAACGCGTGGCTCAGGCTTGCCCTCCGCTCTGCAGTCGAGCAGTGTTGTCTGATAAGATACTGCCAACAATTTCATACTGCTTCTTCCACCTTGTTCATTGATGTGTGGCTCTCTTGGTTCTACTTGTATCTTAATGTTCTTGATGTCATCCCCAGCAGAACTCCTTGCCACACAAGCATACTTCCCTTGGTCGGCCAAAGTCACCTTCTTTATCACCAAAGTCCCATCATCTAAGATTTGGTATTTGGTTGAAGAGGATGTGATGACGTCATTGCTTGGGGAGAGCCACACAATGGTTGGTGGAGGCTCCCCAATCGCCTGACACGTCATATAGGCAGACTCTCCTAGTCGGGCCGTGAGCAACAGCTGAGCCTTGGATGTGATTCGGGGGAAGTCAGGGCCTACTTTGACGCTCACCTTCATCTCATCCTCCCCCAGTTCATTCTTAGCATGGCATGTATAGTCCCCCTCATCCTTCTTTCCCATCTGCTGCAGCAACAGTGTTCCATTCCCGAAGATGACGTAGCGGCGAGAACGGGTGCCGCTGTCGTCCGACTGTAGGGCGTTGTTGATCATGGTTCCATCAGGGAGGCTCCAGGACACCTCTGGGTCAGGGAGACCTGAGGCAACACAGTCCACCTGGAAGTTTTCCCCGGAGGTCACCCTCTTCTGAGCTGTGGCCAGATGTTCGATCTTAGGTGGCATCATGAGCACCTGCACCTGGAACAGCTCCATGTCCTCACCGTTGGGCCTCTGGAACATACACAGGTAGCTACCTCCGTCTTTTTCAGTCAGCTGAAGGATCCGTAAGGTCCCATTGGAGAACACGGTGACAGGTCTCTCAGGGCTGATTATGAAAGAAATAGACACACAATATTAATGTTTTTAACAAGGGTTGGAACCGGTTCAGAGTACAGAACCGAAAACAAGAAAATAACAATTACTTGAAGAACAGAACCTGAACCGAAAACGAAAGTGATCTATACTGTTCCGGAACAGAATTGTTATTTTAGAAGCATGGGAACCGGTTAATAACATTATTTTATGTTACTCGCAATTTTTTCCAGTCCCACAAAAATCACAACAAAGTGCTTCAAGGCAAGCTTCCTCCATCCTCTCTCCTAACCATAAACATTTCTGTTGCATCTCACACCCTACACTGTGACTGGCAGCACAGTGTGTGTGTTTGTCTTTCAATATGATTAAACCATGCTGTTATGACAAAATGCAATTTGCTCTTAACGACTTTCCTATACAGATTAAACCACTTACCCACTACACAGCAAACTCAAATCAAAATGTATTTGTCACATACACATGGTTAGCAGATGCTAATGTGAGTGTAGTGAAATACGAGTGTAGCGAACTCCTCTATCCTCACTGATTGGTGAAGTAATTTAATGTCGAGCTAAATGTAAAAAAAAAAGAATAATAATTATATATATGTATATGTCAGAGGTTTGAAAAGGAACAAAAGTAATGATATGAACTGGTACTTTTTGGGGGTTCTAACCGGTTCAGAACTTTATTTTGCTGCTCAGAACAGTGGAACATAACAAAAAAAAATTATGGTTCCGTTCAGAACGAAACAATTATAATTCGAATAATTTTGGTTCCAAACCCTGGTTTTTAATCACAAATACAATATGATTTTAGTGACATTGAGAACATTAAAAAATGTATTATGTTGTAAGATACATTCTAATGAAATTATGTGCAATGATTTACACCATTTAGTTACACTGGATTTTCAATTATAGTGTAATTACATAATGTAACTGCACAATAGATACTTTGTATTTGTACAATGGTGCTTCTCCCATTTCCTGCTTCTCTTGTCTTACTGAATTCTGTGCCACTAGTGTTCCACTGTTTGGGAACCATGTGAGCAGGAATTAATTGGCAGGCACCCTGCAAATTGACCGTAAGGATATTTTTACACAGAAAAAAATGAAGGTTCTTAAAGGTTCTTCCTCAACTCTTAAGGTTCCTTGGAGAACTCTTGCCCGATAAAGAACCTTTGAGTTCAGTGTGGGGTTCTTGACGTGGCATCTACGGTCTTTAGAATTCTAAAAGGTTATTTAGATGGAAGCATGTCCATTTAATAGCACACAGCAAATTGGCCAGTGTTAACTAGTGTTGATATTTCAGTGTAACATTTCTAGTATTGATTCAAGAGTTAAATTAACAATCCGTGGTGTAAAAGAACCCCCGTGTTGGTGTTAATGACCAGAGTTGAACCAAAACCATGCCTATCATTACCAGATTTCCCAGCATGCTCTATTGCTGGTTGATTTTTGGTTTATATCTATGTTTTTGCATGTTTCTTGATTGTATGTTTTTCATGTACAATATTATGCTACTCAAATATAAATAACATAATTTTTCTAAACTAATCAAATCTGTTACTTATTGCACCCGTTATTAAAATGGTTGTTCCAGTTTAGATGTTGGCTATCCCCACTCTAGGTGGCTTTCCATAGGAATTACACATCACTCTGCAAGCCAGAATAATGTGACTGGTATGCCTGATATGGCCTGTAAACTATGAAAGGCCATTGTATTAGAGTAAAACGGGCATAAAAATTAGGCTTTATGAAATAGGTATTGTATTGTCTTAAATCATTGAATTTGAATAATAACACATTTACTTAGGATCCCACTTGGTGAAGGCCACAGGACTGAAAATGAATGAATGCAGCAACCATTTCTCTTTCACTATCAAGCACAGTCATGGGTGGTACTGGTAACTAAAATTCACTCAAAAGGCACCCTGGGCAATATGAAAATAATGCTCAACAACCTTATTTGCAAAAAATAAGGTGCCGAGTGTGTGTAATTCTTCAAAGAACCATCCCATTTCAGTTTCTTCAGAGAACCTAAAATGGTTCCCCTATGGCATTGCTCTGAAGAACCTTATTTTTTATTTTTTAAGAATGTAGTCTCTGACAGTGGGACCCATCAGGGTTTCTGACCCTGAGATCACAGGCTGGTTGACCTTGGTCAGGCTCCAGCAGATAGCTTGTTTTGAATTACACTAATTGTGTTTGAAAAAAATAATTGCGTTTGATTAAACCTCCCTGAAATTTAGGACTGTAATAGTTGAGAAGTTCTTTATAAGGTCACTGAAGGGAAAGCGATTAGAATTATAGTACGAATCTCAAATTCGATAAAACGAATGGAAAAATATGACTTCTAAAGGCCTTGTGAAATAATTTAGCTTAATGAATAATTATAGCAATTATTCAGATCTCTGATACCTAATCAATATCAGCACAGTGTATTATTTTTATAGGAAAACTCCTATATAGGTTTGATTACTAGCATGGTGGAGTTACCTGTAGCGATGTTCCAGCAATGTTTTGGATGGTAGCTGCCACAGAGTGCCACGGGGAGAGCCAGTGGACTCTGGACAGTGCAGGTACACAGTGGAGCCATACATGGCTGTGACTCTGTGCTGTTGGGAGGGGTGGTGTGACAGTCGCAGGCTGGGGACCTCCTGCCTGGCCTTCAGGTACAGAACTCTCCTGGCCGCGCCCACTGCGTTGGTCACAGAGCACTCATACCTCCCCGAGTCTTCCGGAGAGATGTTCTTGATGTACAGCGTCCCATTGGGGAAGACAAACAGTCTCCTGCCGAGGAACTGGGAGGGTTTGACATGTACCCCTGCAGGAAGGCTCCACTTTAGCACGGGCGCAGGCTCTCCCTTGGCAGTGCAGTGGACGTACACACTTCTCCCTTCCTGGATGACGATGCTCTCCGAGGCCTCCTCGTTGATGGTGGGCGGTAGCGCTGCCACATGGATGTGAAAAGTCACTGTGTCAGCCCCGGCCGCATTGCTAGCGATACACCTATAGTCGCCTTTACTGGAGAAGTTAGCTGATTGGATCCTCAGGGTGCCGTTAGCCAGCAGAGAGGCTGACCTGTCAAGAGCTCCCACATCACGCACAAAGGTCCTGTCTGGAAGAATCCAGGAGATCTGAGCCTGGGGCTTGCCAGAGGCTACACAGTCTAAGCTTATAGCCTTCCCCAAATACACTGGGACCTCTCTGGAGTGGGGACCTATGATTTTGGGAGGCTGGGTCAGCACAGCCAGGGTAATGACCATTCGGTCCGAGCCAAATGTGTTCTGTGCCGTGCAGAGGTACTGGCCTCTGTCCTGTAGCTGAACGTTTTTAATCACAAAGGTGCCATTCTTTACAACTTCAAATCTCTGTCCGTGTTTTGTGTTGGCTTGGACGGTAGCACCTGTTGTTGAAAGGAGAGAGAAGCACATCATTGGTACTCTGGATTAGGCTTGCGTCCTAATGTTAATGCAATGAATCATTTTGGAGTTTTTGTCAAGGGTCTCTCTTTCAAATATTACAGCATGAGTTGAGCACACTCAGGTGGTGCCATTTTGTTAATATATTTTACAAATGTCTTTATTTTATTTTTATTTCACCTTTATTTAACTAGGTAGGCTAGCTGAGAACAAGTTCTCATTTACAACTGCGACCTGGCCAAGATGAAGCAAAGCAGTGCGACACAAACAACAACACAGAGTTACACATGGAATAAACAAACATACAGTCAATAATACAATAGAAAAAGTCTATACATAGTGTGTGCAAATGAGGTAGGATAAGGGAGGTAAGGCAATAAATAGGCCATAGTGGCAAAATAATTACAATATAGCAGTTGAACACTGGAGTGATAGATGTGCAGAAGATGAGTGTGCAAGTAGAGATACTGGGGTGCAAAGGAGCAAAATAAATAAAATATTTACAGATGGGCTATGTACAGGTGCAGTGATCCTTGAGCTGCTCTGACAGCTGGTGCTTAAAGTTAGCGAGGGAGATTTGAGTCTCCAGCTTCAGTGATTTTTGCAGTTCGTTTCAGTCATTGGCAGCAGAGAACTGGAAGGAAAGGCGGCCAAAGGAAGTGTTGGCTTTGGGGATGACCGGTGAAATATACCTGCTAGAGCGCGTGCTACAGGTGGGTGTTGCTATGGTGACCAATGAGCTGAGATAAGGCGGGGCTTTACCTAGCAAAGACTTATAGATGACCTGGAGCCAGTGGGTTTAGCGACGAATATGAAGCGAGGGCCAGCCAACGAAAGCATACAGGTCGCAGTGGTTGGTAGTATATGGGGCTTTGGTGACAAAACGGATGGCACTGTGATAGACTGCATCCAATTTGCTGAGTAGAGTGTTGGAGGTTATTTTATAGATGACATTGCCGAAGTCAAGGATTGGTAGGGTAGTCCGATTTACGAGGGTATGTTTGTCAGCATGAGTGAAGGATATTTTGTTGCGAAATAGGAAGCCGATTCTAGATTTAATTTTAGATTGGAGATGCTTAATGTGAGTCTGGAAGGAGAGTTTACAGTCTAACCAGACACCTAGGTATTTGTAGTTGTCCACATATTCTAAGTCAGAACTGTCCAGAGTAGTGATGCTGGACGGGCGGGCAGGTGTGGGTAGCGATCGGTTGAAGAGCATGCATTTAGTTTTACTTACATTTAAGAGCAGTTGGAGGCCACGGATGGAGAGTTGAATGGCATTGAAGCTCGTCTGGAGGTTAGTTAACACAGTGTCCAAAGAGGGGCCAGAAGAATACAGAATAGTGTCTTCTGCGTAGAGCTGGATCAGAGAATCACCAGCAGCAAGAGCAACATCATTAATGTATACAGAGAAAAGAGTCGGCCCGAGGATTGAACCCTGTGCCACCCCCATAGGGACTGCCAGAGGTCCAGACAATAAGCCCTCCGATTTGACACACTGAACTCTGTCTGAGAAGTAGTTGGTGAACCAGGCGAGGCAGTCATTTGAGAAACCAAGGCTGTTGAGTCTACCGATAAGAATGTGGTGATTGACAGAGTCAAAAGCCTTGGCCAGGTCGATGAATACAGCTGCACAGTATTGTCTCTTATCGATGGCGGCAATGATATCGTTTAGGACCTTGAGCGTGGCTGAGGTGCACCCATGACCGGCTCGGAAACCAGATTGCATAGCGGAGAAGGTACAGTGGGATTCAAAATGGTCGGTGATCTGCTTGTTAACTTGGCTTTCGAAGACCTTAGATAGGCAGGGTAGGATAGATATAGGTCTGTAGGTCTGTCTAATCCTTTGCAGCCTCAATTAGCCTATGCATATATTATTTCTGCTACTCCTTGAATGTTCACAAGCTTGTAAAATATAGTATTTCTGTTGGATATTATTCTTTACGATGGTAAGCTCACAAGAGCCTGAAGTCAAAATATTTATGCCATGCATTACAGAGAGACTATACTGTAATTCACTGCAAAGAGGCAATAATTGTTTCTACCCTACAAAGTCTTTCACAATAAAAGTGTTTAAATACCTGTAGAGACTTTAGTCCAGGAGAGCGTTGGCTGTGGGTCTCCTGATGCTTCACAGGGCAGCAGCACATCGCCCTCAGCCAGGGCAGACACACTGACTGTGTTCACAGAGGTGATCCTAGGCTTCACCCCACTACCCATCAGTTTGGGGAATGGCAGGGCCGTGCTCAGCCTCCTCGGGCCCCAGTGGCTGTAGTGCCAGCGGCTGCCGTACAGGACACTGGCTGTGGAGTAGGGCCTGTTGGTGGGCACGGGGAGGGAGGTGGTGGGGGGCACATGCCAGTAGTTGTATGATGGAGTGGGAGGCTGGTAGTGAGGTCTAGGTGTAGGGTGACTGATCTTGGGCTTAGTTGTCACTCTCTTCCCTAGCTGTGAAATACGGTCCAGCTGAGCCTGTCTGTATCTGTTTCTGAGCTTGGAGAGCATTAAGAGGTCCTGCTGTCGGGTCCTGCTGGCTGGGCCTGGGCCCCTGTGGGGTGGGTGGGAGGTCAGCGGGGCTGCCATGCCACTGCCCGGTGAAGCAGAGATGAACGCTGTGGGCCTGACAGTCTCAGCTGTGATTTCTGGTCGATTGGTGACCCCAACGCCCCGGCCCCCTGGGTGGGGGAAAAGCATGGGCCTCTCTGTAAAGGCAGGATGTGGCCCTGAACCATGAACTGAGGGCCACACTGGGAAGCGGCTATAAGGCCAATAGGGGGTGGGAGCACGGGGTGGAGGGGTGGTTTGAACTCTCATTTGGACGTTCTTTTGGTAGATCCAGGGGTGGATGGGGAGACTGGGACTGTCAGGTTTCATTTGAGAGTGATCCTCCTCCTTTTTATATGAGTTTCTGTGTGTGTTCCTCAGAATGTCCTCCCGAGCAGCACTGCCTTTTGCAACGGTTCTCAAATGTGTTTGTGTCTTATCTTGTGATTTTTTAGGAATTGGATTTAGAAAATGTACTTTTGTTAAAGGGGTTTCTGGCTTTGCAGCTCCTTTATCTGAAACGTCAAGTTTAGTCAGGACTGGTGTTGCCATAGCAACCATATCATGTGACAAATTAGGTTTTAAATTAATGTCATAATTAATATGAGTGGGCTTTGTTGTTGTTGTTATCTTTGGGGATGTTTGCCTGTTTTGGGTAGTCTGTCTAATAACATCCTGTTTATTTAAGTTCTCCCATGTCCTCTCCTGTTGAGGCACCTCAGTTGGGGGAGGTAGATTTTCTGCTGAGGTGATTGTCTCTGGTGCAGACACATGCTCCCTGTTTGAAGGGTTAACTATACTAGGGTCTTTCACCTCTGGTGTTAATGATTTTATGTGAATGCTATCTGATTTGTCTGTAGCAGTGCTGGGCTTAATGATCGGATCAACAGGCTCAATGTCATCATGTGTTGAAATGGTGGGTATGTGTTCTGTAATATTGTCCTCCATTTTAGAATTGTCGTTTTGCGATGCAGTAGATTGTTGTTTTTCCACTCTTGTTGCGGGTTGAGGGAGTGTCGTCTGTGGTTTGTGTGATGAGGGGAGGGAGGGTTTCTGAGGTCGAACCCGCCTCTGTGGGGGTCTGCCCCGTCTGTACGGGGGTCTTCGTCTGTTTGTCCAAACAGGATTGTTCTTCTGGTTCACTCTCTCTCTCTCCCTCCCCACATGCTTGTCCTCTAGCTGCATTGGTTGTGTGACGGATTGCGGAGCTTCTGTAACAGACAGGTTTATGACCGAGTCTGAATCTGGGTTTGGACCTCCTCTACCTCTACCACGGTCCACAAGTAATGCTTTCCCTCTTGGGGCCTGTGTCACATGTTTTCTAGGTGGAGGACGTAAAGGTTCAGGTTGCTTTTCGGAAAAGTCCAATTCACCTTCTGTTTCTGTGTGGTGACTTGTTTTAGAATGGCTCTTGGTGGGCTTTTTAGTTGTGGTTGTTCTGGTAGTTGAAGGAGGAGCAGTAGTAGTTGTTGTGGTCGTAGTTGTTGTAGTTTTCTTCGTGGTAGTGGTAGTAGGAGTAATAGTGGGTTTAGGAGTAGTAGTAGTGGTAGTAGTAGTGGGTTTAGGAGTAGTAGTGGTAGTAGTGGGTTTAGGAGTAGTAGTAGTAGTAGTGGGGTTAGGAGTGGTAGTAGTAGAAGTAGTGAGTTTAGGGGTAGTAGTGGTAGTAGTGGGTTTAGGAGTAGTAGTGGTAGTAGTAGAAGTAGTGGGTTTAGGAGTAGTAGTAGTGGTTTTGGCTGTCATTGTCGTTGCTGTTTTTGTTGTTGGTGTAGTTGGTGGTTGCCTTGTAGGCGGTAGTGTTGGAGGTTTAGCATTAGCTTTGGCTAGGATCTCAGCCCAACGGTTGGGGTCGAGCTCCTTGACAGACTTATTAGGTTTCCTCTTGTTATCCTTGATCCTCTTCCCTTTCATACCAGGGCGTAAAAACCCTCCTGGGTACCTCTGTTGTCCACCCACCCTCTTAGGAGACTGTGTAGCATGGGGGCCTTTTATCTCCTGGAACCCTGACCCCTCACCTTCATCCTCCTTACTCCCAAACAAAGGTGATTCTCCTCTGGCTGTTTCAACACCAGGTGATTCTTTCTCAACCTCTTCTTTTGCATCCGAGTCTTTCTCCCCTGTGACGACCACGAGATGAGCCAACATGTCTACTCCATAGAGGTTAGCAGCCAAACAGCTGTACTCCCCAGCGTCCTCATGAGTTGTCTTTTTGATCACCAGGGATCCATTTTGATTGACATAGACCCTCCCCTTCGGTTGCGACGGTTGTAGGATCTGATTTTTAGGGAGGTACCAGCGTGTCTCGCTAGGCTGTGCTGAGTTCACATAGCAGGGGAGTGAGAGGGACTCCCCGCTCTCCACTTCCATCTTCTTCCCATTTAGAGTGTTCGGACTGAGCAGGCGCTCTTTCACTGTCAACCTCACAGGCAGCATGTCCACATCAGTCTCTGTGCGGACTACACAGTGATACAGCCCAGAGTCAGACACACTAGCATTTCCAATGACCAGTCTGCCTCCCTCAGACACCAGCCGGGAATTAGATTCTTCCAGGATAGATAGATCTGGGAGCATCCACTCCACAGACTGTGACCCTGAACTGATAACTGTACACCCCAGACTGACCTCAGAGCCCTCCAGCACAGATTGAACTCTCCCAGGGCTTCCTCTCTGTATTAGGGCCCAGGAGGAAGTCACATCCTCCTGCTCTCCCCTACCACTGATGTGCTTGGAGATGAACGTGGTAAAGTCCAGCACCAGTTTTTTCGTGGTGGTTTGCCGTCTGTTCAGCTGCAGGGTGACCCTTGGTTGGAGGAGCCACGTCGGTTCAGCCATTAAGTGTCCTTTGAGATCTGTAAAGTAAGGGGATTCCTCATTGTGTCCCTGGGAGTACTGAAACGTGACTCTGCTGGTGTTCTCCCTCCTCATCCCCCTCTCCAGGAGGGCGGGGCTCTCGTAGTAGTAGGCCACCAACCTCCAGAGGTTCTGCAGAGCGTCCCGGTCGATCTCACACTCCAGCAGGCTGACCAGGCTCACGTTGACCGCCACCTCCCCGGACGTCCGCAGGTTCTCCCATGTCATGGAGGAGCTCTCGCTGGGCCGCCGGACATTGCAGGCCACGTGTGCTTTGTTCCCGTGGTTGTCAGTCAGGACGAAGGTGAGGTGGCCCAGGGGACGTTCCAGGTCCCTGGTGTAGGGCAGGTCGGGCTCTGAGTCCGCGTCGTCCCAGCCGGGGCTGTCCCACTGCTTCAGATGGGACACCAGAGAGGGCCGCTCACAGGCCAGCTGGCCAGCAGACAGTCCCAGGACCTGGCTGCCATTTAAGGACTGAGGTGAGGAGCAGACAGCACAGCTCTCACCAGACGTAGCGTTCCGCTCCTTCTTACACTTAATCACTCCTGACAGAGAGACAGAGAGACAGAGAGACAGAGAGACAGAGAGACAGACAGACAGACAGACAGACAGACAGACAGACAGACAGACAGACAGACAGACAGACAGACAGACAGACAGACAGACAGACAGACAGACAGACAGACAGACAGAGAGAAAGAAAGAAAGAACGAAAGAGTGCAAGGGTGTCAGAATTGTCATTTTTGTTAACCTTAAAGTGGGTTCAGAAAAAGTTACAGATTACTGCAAGCTAATTAGAGCATTGTTTAGTGATCGAGTCATGCAACTATTTATAAATATTAGCAGTCCAACTGGGTCAGAGGAAACAGCACATAAACACTCACATGGATGTATTATTAACAGCCTGCACATGGGCCCAATCATTGTTGTGAAGTGAATGACAAATATTTAAGTGTTGGAGTGTATGGCAGACACTGGAGAAATATACAGCACAAATAACTAAAGAGAGAGGGAGAGATGGGAGACAGAGAGATAGGGCAGAGAGACAGAAACAGAGAGACAGGGCAAAGACAGAAAGATAGAGACAGATAGACGGGAGAGAGAGAGATAGGGGGAGAGAGAGCAGAGACAGATAGACGGGAGAGAGAGAGAGAGGGGGGAGAGAGAGAGAGAGAGAGCAGAGACAGATAGACGGGAGAGAGAGAGAGAGAGAGAGGGGGGGAGGAGAGAGAGAGAGAGAGCAGAGACAGATAGACGGGAGAGAGAGAGAGAGGGGGGAGAGAGAGAGCAGAGACAGATAGACGGGAGAGAGAGAGAGAGGGGGGAGAGAGAGAGAGAGAGAGAGAGCAGAGACAGATAGACGGGAGAGAGAGAGAGAGGTCAGAGAGACAAAGAGATAGAGAGAGAGAAAGAGCGAGTAAGAGAGGAGAGAGAGAGAGAGAGAGAGAGAGAGGGGGAGAGAGGGGGGGGGGAGAGAGAGAGAAAGAGCGAGTAAGAGAGAGAGAGAGAGAGAGGGGGGGGAGAGAGAGGAGGGGGAGAGAGAGAGAGGAGAGAGAGGGGTAGAGAGAGAGAGGAGGGGGAGGGGGGGTGGAGAGAGAGAGGGGGGAGAGAGAGAGAGAGAGGGGGGGGGGGAGGGAGAGAGAGAGGGGGGGAGAGAAAGAGGAGAGAGAGAGAGGGGGGAGAGAGAGAGAGAGGGAGAGAGAGAGAGAGAGAGGGGGGGAGAGAGAGAGAGAGAGAGAGAAGGGGAGAGAGAGAGAGAGAGGGGGGGGAGGGAGGGAGAGAGAGAGAGAGAGAGGGGGGGGGAGAGAGAGAGAGAGAGAGAGGGGGGGGGAGAGAGAGAGAGAGAGAGAGGGGGGGAGAGAGAGAGAGAGAGAGAGGCCTCACCCTCATGTTTGTTGTTCCACTCTAGCAGCCACTGGAGATGGCAGTCACAGGTCCAAGGGTTGCCATGCAGGGAGAGCAGCTCCAGTTTGCTGAGGGGCATCAGGGTCCCAGGCTGGAGGTAGTGCAGCTGGTTGTCCGACAGGTGGAGGTGACGCAGCCCAGAGCTCCAGAAGTTCCCCAGGAGAGAGAGGGTGATGAAGCTGTGTGGGTGGAGGTCCCTCAGCTTGTTACCCTCTAGCTGTAGGAGTTTTAATGATGTTAGCCCACTGAAGGTGTACGGCTCGATGAAGTCTATGTTGTTGCGGTCCAGGTGGAGTCGCACCAGGCTGACCAAGCCCTCAAACATACCAGGGGTGATGGCCTCCAGCTTGTTGTAGCTCAGCTTCAGAATCTGGCAAGAAAGAGAAATTGGTTTAAAAAAAATTACATTCAAATGTTTTCCAATATGATTGCCTGTAAACAAGTGACTGAATATTTAATAGTGAGACACAATCCCCTGACTGTTATGCATCTATGTAGGTTATCCTTCTTGTCTTGAATGAGACGACAGACTCCCCTTGGTGCCAGCCTGTCTGTCGGGGGAAACTTACCTGCAGAGAGCGCAGGCTGTAAAACGCTCCTGGAGACACGGTCGTGATATCATTCCCATGGAGCATAAGCATCTCCAGCTGGCGGAGTTGTGTGAACTCTGACCCCCCCACTGCCTGGAGGCTGTTATAGCTACACAGAGAGACATAGAGAGGGAGGGACAACATGAGAATGTTGCAGGAGCTGCCTGCCTGTGTGAAATATAAACAAGTAAAGAGCCAATAATCCTGAGAAATCCTCAAAGACATGGAACAGATCAAGCAATCCTTTGGCAGGGAAAGTTACACCAGTGTGAGCCATTCCAACCCCCCACATGTACCGTAGATTGTTTGGTGCAAGTACAGAGCGTTCTTTAAAAACGATTATATATCAGTTCAATTCCCATAACCCAGAGCACCCCATAGTTTCTTGTAAGTAGGCTACCATGTTATACTGGGCTGTCAAATAAAGTGTAACCAGAACATGTTGGCCTATTATATTGGATATTATTAAGATAGAGGACCCGACAGTCTGTTTACGCTGAACAAAAATAGAAACACAACATGTAAAGTGTTGGTCCCATCTTTCATGAGCTGAAATAATAAATATTTCTTACACATTTTGTGCACACATTTGTTTACATCCCTGTTAGTGAGAATTTCTCCTTTGCCAAGATAATCCATCCACCTGACAAGTGTGGCATATCAACAAGCTGACTGAACAGCATGATCATTAAAAGGGTACCTGCTGTCTCGACCTCTGAATGCTCGGCTATGAAAAGCCACCTGACATTTATTCCTGAGGTACTGACCTGTTTGTTGCACCCTCTACAACCACTGTGATTATTATTTGACACTGCTGGTCATCTACGAACGTTTGAACACCTTGAAGAACAATCTGGCCTTAATGGCCATATACTTTTATAATCCCCACCCGGCACAACCAGAAGAGGACTGGCCACCCCGCAGAGCCTGGTTCTTCTCTAGGTTTCTGCCTTTCTAGGGAGTTTGTCCTAGTCACGGTGCTTCTACATCTGCATTGCGGTCCACGAAAGTAAGTCCACAAAGTAAACCATTTTTGTATGGCGGTCAATGAGAGTGTTGACTTTTGTTAACATATTGTTAATTTGCTACGTGAGGCGTATTTGATAGAATAGAAGTTTCATCATGGTTAGGTTGTTATGTTTTTATTTAACTAGGCAAGTCAGTTAAGAACAAATTCTTATTTACAATGACGGCCTACCTGGGCTAAACCCAGACGATGCTGGGCCAATTGTGCACTTTCCTATGTGCCTCCCAATCACAGCCAGATGTGATGCAGCCTGGATTCAAACCAGGTACTGCAGTGACCCCTCTTGCACTGAGATGCAGTGTCTTAGACCACTAAACCACTCGGGAGCAATGGCTATGAACATGTTGATATAAGTGGACTCACGTGACATTCCGGCAACTTTGAAAAAACAACAACTTTATATTGGAGTTGTGCCTGTTGTCAGAGATAGAGGACTCATCATGGATATTATCTGTTTTAGCATGGATACTGTCATTGAGGGCTTCCACCATTTTAAAGTAGTCACCTGGGTGGGGATTCATCTGAGTTGGGAGCAAACAGCCAATGAAGAAGAAGAAAAATGGATTACTTTAACATGGAGATAGACTCAGTAGCGCTGCCCATGCTGTCACAGACACTATAATGTTCACTCGCATATCTGCCCTCTTATTGCCTAAAATGGTCCCACCTGATTTCGCTGCCTCCCTCCCGCCTTCCATCTTTCAGGACATGTATTACCATTGTCAGAGCGGTCACTTGACTGTCTTGACAATATAATAGACAATCTTTGGGAAGGTATACACTTGTTTCCCCGTGGACCAGTTTGTACATTAAACATTCTCCATTCAGGCTACAAAGGAGCAGATATCCTTCTTAACTCTGTTTAATGATGTGACAGACGAGTCAAACGTATAACTTTTGGGCTCAATGAGAAATGTTATGTTTGTCGAAAACCAAACACTGCGTTCAAACAGAAGAACCTCATCACAACCGTCAAGAATGGTGGTGGGAGTGTGATGGTTTGGGGATGCTTTGCTGCCTCAGGACCTGGACGGCTTGCTATCATTGACACAACCATGAATTCTGCATTGTATCAGAAGATTCTAGAGGAGAATGTCAGGCCATCTGTTCTTGTGCTGAAGCTGAACCGAAAGTTAGTCATGCAGCAAGACAAGGATCCTAAACTTACACGCAGATCTACAAAAGAATGGCTGCAGAAGAAGAAATTACGAATTTTAGAATGGCCTAGACAAAGTCTGTACCTAAACCCCATGGGAATGTTGTGGCAGGACCTGACGCCAGCTGTCCATACAAGGAAACCAGAACATGACATTTTGCAAACACTCCAGAACATGACATTTTGACATCATATCATTAAATAGAACATTTATACAGTATTTGGAATACAGGAGCAGTCTTACCCCAGGTTAACCCTCTCTGTGTCCTTGGGCAGGTTACGTGGGGCAGAGGTGAGGTGGCGGAAGGTGCAGTGTACCTCCTTGATGCCGGGGCAGCTGCAGCCCCTGGGGCATGGGGCACACAAGGCCAGGGGGGAGAGGAGCAGCACCAGCAACAACAGCACTGCCCTCAGTCTCAGCCAGGGAGCCAGGACAGTGACACCCTCAGCAGCCATGGCAGGTCTCTCACGCCATCATCCGACCTGGGACAACATGAAGACACAGGAGGGAAGGTTAGTGTGCTTCAGCAGTTTCACTTTGTAAACGGTAAAGCTATTGTTATTGTGATTGAACATTTGCAAACTCTAGAATTCCTGTAATAAGGCACAAAGGGCTGGAGATGTATTAAACTGTTGAAAGTAGGCCTAGCTACAGTGTTTGGTTGTATTCATTGCTGCATCTCTTGCTTTCGTAACTTTGTCCTTCACTCTTTGAAAAAAGGGTTCCAAAAGGGTTCTTTGGCTGTCCCCATAGGAGCATCCTTTTTGGTTCCAGCCAGGTAGAATGGAACCCAAAAAGGTTCTACCTGAAACCAAAAGGGTTTTACTTGCAACCAAAAAGGTTTCTTCAAAGTGTTCTCCTATCGGGACATCCGAAGAACCCTTTAACGTTAAGAGTGTAAGAATTATGGGAATGAGTTTTAGAATATTGTTTTAGATGTTTCATATCCAAATGCATAGAGCTGCTGCTGAATTCATAGGGGAAAAAACCCATAAGATTCTTCCTTAGAAAATGCAAAGCATTAAATACTTATTGCATGCCTGTGCTAGCAGGCCTACGCATTCGAGAGCTCAATTACAAAATCCCCCTTCAAAAGGTTGATGACAAGTACAGTACCTCCCAAACGGCAAAATATTCACCTTGAGGGCAAATAAAACAAGCTACAGTTTCTTGTGTTGTTGGTGCGTTGCCTTGTGCGGACCTTGGTGGTTAGAGGCTAAGCTGTTTGTCATGCCGTGTGTGCAGAGGGTCTATGAAGGAGCCATGATTTATCATGTCTGTCGTTGGTATGATAATGACCCATGATGAGTGTGCCAATTTTGGACAGTTTCCTCCCTCCCTCCCCCTCTTCCTGTCCCACCACCTTTGCTGACTCCAGCTGCATGTTGAAATACCCATCTGAGTGAGAATAAAACATACTGACAGCCCAGCACAGCCCAGGCCAGGCCAGCCCAGCCCAGCCCAGCCTAAAGGGACCCTGTAAGAGAGTGAAAATACACTCTGTCTGAGGATGACAGGAGTTAGTGTTAGAGTAATACGACCATAATATAGTCTTCAATCTGACTCCATTATCATGTGAATGCTGTAGGTCCATAAGCGTATCCGATGGGTCTAGTCAGGGGAGCTAGCCTTGCATCACCACTCTGAATACTGTACACTGAGTTTACAAAACACCTGCTCTTTCCATGACATAGACAGACCAGGTGAATCCAGTAGAAAGCTATGATCCCTTATTGATGTCACTTTTTAAATCCACTTCAATTAGCGTAGATGAAAGGAAGGAGACAGGTTAAAGAAGGCTTTTTAAGTCTTGAGACAATTGAGACATGAATTGTGTATGTGTGCCATTCAGAGGGTGAATTGGCAAGACAAAAGATTTCCGTGCCTTGGAATGGGGTATGGTAGTAGATGCCAGGTGCACTGGTTTTGTGTCAAGAACTGCAACGCTGCTGGGTTATTCACGCTCAACAGTTTTCCATGTGTATCAAGAATGGTCCACCACCCAAAGGACATCCAGCCGACTTGACACCCCTGTAGGAAGCATTGGAGTCAACATGGGCCAGCATCCCTGTGGAACGCTTTCGACACCTTGTAGAATCCATGCCTCGACAAATTAAGGCTGTTCTGTGAAGACGGTGAGGTACAACTCAATATTAGGAAGGTGTTCCTAATGTTTTATACACTCAGTAAGATACATGTGTCCAAGATAACCGTTATGCAATTATTAAGAAGCTGAGAGACAAAGAGCTAACACTGTATCTTGAGATTAATGTCAGCATTAAATTATTGAGTTAACCTTGGCTCAGAGCAGCACAGTTAAGAGGCCAAGCATATCTGCTATGTGTAGTGTGAATAACGTTTATCATTAGACCATACACAAAATAATAATTCACAGAATAATACTCAGACATATGAGGACTACCTTTCATATTCATTTAAAAGTAATCAGATTTATTACAGTTATGCAATAAGAGTACACTTATCAAATGGTTCCTACCAGAAGTCTTCGATGTCAAAAGATACTAAATATCTAAACGTCTAAACGTATAAAAACCCGCTATAGTGTAATGGAACGCTACACCAGGAGGTTTACAATGACTCCATGAACAAAGTTTCCACCAGTCTTTTGTTCTCTGTGGGAATGTCTGGCGCTGGAGAAAGCCACGGATAAGGTATGTTTGACTCTTGTGATAGATCTCATATGGTCAGCCATCCAGGCATTGCCATAAATCATGATGGAGTCATCACGCTGGGCCTCGGCGCCTGCAAGTCGCTAGACGCATCTTCATCACTGGCCTTCCTCATCATCTCTTTATTTTTAGACTACAACCCAAAACACATCACACACACATCACTGATGACAGGAGTGAAAATAGAGAGAGGTCTGTGGTTACAGCAGTCTATGCTACATGTTTGCTAGTCGTAAAAGTTTGTTAGCTGTGCTTTTAAATCATTGTCAGTAGGTGATCATGCAGGCTTTGCTGGGTATAAACCGTATTGTGTGAAAATGTACAAATGTACACAGTACTGAAAACACCCTCCAATCTTTGGTGCACACCTGATGACATGTCACGTACCACCAAAAGTTCATAACAAGTAACTGCCAGTCAGTTGGTCCTTACATTGATGGGTTTAACACAACCCACAACTATACACTAGAGGAGTTTCTCTCCAGTCTTTAATCATCTGGCAGAGCTGAGGCACCACATGCCTGTAATGTATAATATATCTAATTCAGATCAAAATCACATGTGCTGTCTGAGAGTCAAAATAACACATATATGACACCCATATGTTTCCCATATATGACGTAATCTATGTTATGAAGAACCTTCACACTTTTTATTGAGATTTCAAGCAAATTGAAGATGCCATTTTAAATATTCAATTTTAGGGGTATAGTAATATAAATCTCTCGGACTGTAAAATGTTGGACTAAAGCCCCTTTTCCACATGTCTGTCTTCACTATGAATTGTGATTAAGCGCTTCACTATGAATTGCAGTTATGTATATCCTAGCCACAGGTCAATCAGTCCAAAATGACAGGAACCATATAAAATAACATTAATGTATGTCTTGATTTAAGTCTTGAATTTGTTTCCAACTAGAATTTACTGTTTCTTATAAGTAAATGCTTTGTGTTTAAATAGCCTTAATGTTGACAAATCAAAGATTCTTCAGGCAATTGTTCTTTTGATTTCATATGGTAAAGGAATTCAGTCAGACTTGGCGTCAGTTGATTACTCACCTAAGAAAGGAATTTTGTGCATCAGCAATAACTTTTTGCACCAACAACAATGTGAACTTCACTATGGGGCTATATTCTTCAACTCTTGTCAAATAATGTATGTTGCTTACCTGGAAATTCCTCCAAGAAAAAGTTGGTTGACAGCAGTGTTCACAGTAGCCAGGACAATAAGACACCAGTTCGGTAGAGGAGTGAGGTATCCAGTCTGTGTTTAGTCTTGTTGTGACGCTCTGAGGTAAACCAAGCAGCACTAGGTCTGTGTTAGGAGTGATGGAGGAGAGTTGGGTCTGTTTTAGAGAGGTGGGACCCTAGCTGCGTCTGCTCTGGTCCACCCAGCCATACACATCTGGATTAGAGCTTAACTCTAACCCACTCCTCTCTTCCTGAGAGCCTGGCTATACAGGGGAGGAATGCTGTGCTCTGGCTCTGCCTTTGCTTCTCTCTCCTCCACCCCCTCTATTCTCTCTCTCTCTCCACCCTCCCCTCTCTTATTCTAACACTGGGATTATTTCTATCCTGTTGGCTTGTCTGGTTGGTTTTTACATATAATATCAGGAATGTAAAGATGATACATTTATAATGTTTTACATATTTTCAGATATATTTGAACAGGTTGGTATCAGATATATTCAGATTAATACCCCCAAAGATAATCGCATTGAAAGCAATGTTGTCAAATACTTTTGTGAATTTTCCAAATTGTGAGGTTGCAATACCCCCCCCCCCCCATATGCAACTCCCCCAGCCGAATATACACTCCCCACCCTCCCCACTCCAATATACACCCCCCCACCCAGCCACCTCCGCATTGTAAATATGAGTCAGACAGGTATTATTGTCAGATTGGCCTCTGACATTCCTGTCCCCCTTCTTCCTTTCACCTCCTAAACGTATCTTCTTCCCCATGTCTGTGATGACAGGCTTTGCAGTTTGCACCCATCATCCATCCACAGTAACCCCCCCCACCATCCATCCACAGTACCCCCTCCACCATCCGTCCACAGTACCCCCCCACCATCCATCCACAGTACCCCCCCACCCCATCATCCATCCATAGTACCCCCCCCTAACAGATTCTGTTCAGTTTTTTTCTGTATTCAGCTGTTGTTTCATTTTCTGTGTTTGCCCAGCAGTGTCGGGACAGGATGTGTCTGCTCATCATCATGCTGACCATGTCTCTCAGCTGCATCTGGCAAATTAATTTGGCTCTCTTCACCTTTTACTGTTTCTCAGCGATAGTCAGACCTTGGAAAATGCTGGAAAGTGAAGAAATAGCAAAGCAGCCAATCACTCTGAATTTGCTAAATAGATTAGATACACAGGCCAATACCTTGTAGCTACAGTACATGTAGCAGAGGAAATAAGAAATCTGAACCATGGAAGCTGGCACAAAAGCCTCAATCACTCCTAACCAAAAGAGAGACAGTCAGGGTACGTCCATTCTAGACTGAAAGTTATTTTGGTCTTAGTGTATCATTAATTCATCCTCCTTTTCTCTACCAACACAGATAAAGCCATGCCTGCCCTCTGCTTGCGGTACTGTGAGGGTTGACAGGGGAACAATGCTATGAAAGAGATCATGCACAGGAGAGCTCTCACCTTACATGAGTGGGCTCATCTTGCATTCCCAGAACACTGCTGTCAGTATGCTGTCTGTCTGCGATGCAGACAACCCACCATGGGCTCCGATATTAATGCATGCACTCTCTGTTTCATCTTTACAATGGACTTAACGTGTAAAACAACATGCTAGGGACGATTTGGGACTAAATAACTAACTCTCTCTCTCTCTTACTCACTCACTCACTCACTCACTCACTCACTCACTCACTCACTCACTCACTCACTCACTCACTCACTCACTCACTCACTCCTTCAGGGACCGAGTTCCTTTAGATCTCTTAGGTCATTACCCCAGCTAGCCCAGAGCTAAGTGGCAGCAGCATACCAAATCAGGCCCCTCAGCTCTGCTCTTCACCAACTGGGCCTGGCTGTCCTTTTGAGCGTGTAACTGCTATGTAATGCTGTGGTGGTGCTGTCCTGGACCAGGTTCATTTGAAGATCAAAGTATCATTGGGTGTTTGATCCAACTTTACTTGTACGTAAAGGGATCAGGTCTTGTTTTGCCTGCTGACCTAAAATCGATGGCAGATAGAACTACTACACCAGAAACCAACTTGCTCTAACCATCTTGCTCAGTAAAGTGCTGGAGCAGTTCACCTCAGGCCTACATCATTAAAAAGGCATCATCAATCATTAACATTCAATTGAGCATTATGCACTCACACAATGAGACCACTCAATAATTGCTATGGTCTATGCGCACCCTGAAAGCACATTCTTAAGATTCCACTCCATCGTGGGTGATGGCGTGATCATGCATTCCACATCTCAATTCATAAAGATGCCAATGATATTTATTTGCAGTTTCACAGTGAACCAGCCCATCATTCTAATGATCTAAAAAAAAAAAATCCAGAGTAGAAATACTCTCCTCCATTTGCCAGGGTTGAACAGAACCCAGCAGTGTGATGCATGATAACCTTTTCACTTTGGGCTACAGTGCTACCACATCTCCAGCAGAGCTGAGTCGAGTATTTAATTACCAAATTAGGCTCAGGATGATTGGACTCCCTGTGATACAAATGGAGAGTTTCACCAATCACACACTAAGGGTCCTAAATCACAATGAAACATGCAGTCCATTACCGATGCCTTGCTCTGTCTCTCTCTCACCTCTCACCTTGTCCCTACTCTGTCCATCTCAGCCCCTGGCTGCCTGCTCTCTCTCTCTCTCCCTCTCTCTCTCTCGCTCGCTTCTCCTCTCTCTCTCTGTTACTCTCACTTTCTCTCTCTGTCTGTCTCCCCCATGTAATCCGTGACCCCCTTTGACAGCCACAAATCAAGTGGTCAACAGCTCCGGACATGGTTATCACAACTTCTATTGAATGTGTTTGGCTTGTAATCTTCTCCTTGTGAAGTCAATAAGAGTTTATTCTTCAGGAAGCCTGTGTGCCGTGCCAGTTTATTCTTCTGGAAGCCTGTGTGCCTTGCCAGTTTATTCTTCAGAAAGCCTGTGTGCCGTGCCAGTTTATTCTTCTGGAAGCCTGTGTGCCTTGCCAGTTTATTCTTCTGGAAGCCTGTGTGTGCCATGCCAGTTTATTCTTCTGGAAGCCTGTGTGCCATGCCAGTTTATTCTTCAGAAAGCCTGTGTGCCGTGCCAGTTTATTCTTCTGGAAGCCTGTGTGCCTTGCCAGTTTATTCTTCTGTAAGCCTGTGTGCCGTGCCAGTTTATTCTTCTGGAAGCCTGTGTGCCTTGCCAGTTTATTCTTCTGTAAGCCTGTGTGCCGTGCCAGTTTATTCTTCAGGAAGCCTGTGTGCCGTGCCAGTTTAATCTTCTGGAAGCCTGTGTGTGCCGTGACAGTTTATTCTTCTGGAAGCCTGTGTGTCGTGCCAGTTTATTCTTCTGGAAGCCTGTGTGCCGTGCCAGTTTATTCTTCTGGAAGCCTGTGTGCCTTGCCAGTTTATTCTTCTGGAAGCCTGTGTGCCGTGCCAGTTTATTCTTCTGGAAGCCTGTGTGGGCTG
Organism: Salmo trutta; assembly: GCF_901001165.1. Classification (NCBI taxonomy): domain Eukaryota; kingdom Metazoa; phylum Chordata; class Actinopteri; order Salmoniformes; family Salmonidae; genus Salmo; species Salmo trutta. The sequence continues at coordinate 25,023,817 of NC_042969.1, read as the reverse complement.
TGCCAGTTTATTCTTCTGTAAGCCTGTGTGGGCCGTGCCAGTTTATTTTTCTGGAAGCCTGTGTGGGCCGTGCCAGTTTATTCTTCTGTAAGCCTGTGTGCCGTGCCAGTTTATTCTTCTGGAAGCCTGTGTGCCTTGCCAGTTTATTCTTCAGAAAGCCTGTGTGCCGTGCCAGTTTATTCTTCAGGAAGCCTGTGTGCCGTGCCAGTTTATTCTTCTGGAAGCCTGTGTGTGCCGTGACAGTTTATTCTTCTGGAAGCCTGTGTGTCGTGCCAGTTTATTCTTCTGGAAGCCTGTGTGCCTTGCCAGTTTATTCTTCTGGAAGCCTGTGTGCCGTGCCAGTTTATTCTTCTGGAAGCCTGTGTGCCGTGCCAGTTTATTCTTCTGGAAGCCTGTGTGCCTTGCCAGTTTATTCTTCTGGAAGCCTGTGTGCCGTGCCAGTTCATTCTTCTGGAAGCCTGTGTGGGCCGTGCCAGTTTATTCTTCTGGAAGCCTGTGTGGACCGTGCCAGTTTATTCTTCTGGAAGCCTGTGTGGGCAGTGCCAGTTTATTCTTCTGAAAGCCTGTGTGGGCCGTGCCAGTTTATTCTTCTGGAAGCCTGTGTGGGCAGTGCCAGTTTATTCTTCTGGAAGCCTGTGTGGGCCGTGCCAGTTTATTCTTCTGGAAGCCTGTGTGGGCAGTGCCAGTTTATTCTTCTGGAAGCCTGTGTGGGCCGTGCCAGTTTATTCTTCTGGAAGCCTGTGTGGGCAGTGCCAGTTTATTCTTCTGGAAGCCTGTATTCTTCTGGAAGCCTGTGTGGACGGTGCCAGTTTATTCTTCAGAAAGCCTGTGTGCCGTGCCAGTTTATTCTTCTGGAAGCCTGTGTGCCTTGCCAGTTTATTCTTCTGTAAGCCTGTGTGCCGTGCCAGTTTATTTTTCAGAAAGCCTGTGTGCCGTGCCAGTTTATTCTTCTGGAAGCCTGTGTGTGCCAGTTTATTCTTCTGGAAGCCTGTGTGTCGTGCCAGTTTATTCTTCTGGAAGCCTGTGTGCCTTGCCAGTTTATTCTTCTGGAAGCCTGTGTGCCGTGCCAGTTTATTCTTCTGGAAGCCTGTGTGCCGTGCCAGTTTATTCTTCTGGAAGCCTGTGTGCCTTGCCAGTTTATTCTTCTGGAAGCCTGTGTGCCGTGCCAGTTTATTCTTCTGGAAGCCTGTGTGCCTTGCCAGTTTATTCTTCTGGAAGCCTGTGTGCCGTGCCAGTTTATTCTTCTGGAAGCCTGTGTGGGCCGTGCCAGTTTATTCTTCTGGAAGCCTGTGTGGGCCGTGCCAGTTTATTCTTCTGGAAGCCTGTGTGGGCCGTGCCAGTTTATTCTTCTGGAAGCCTGTGTGGACCGTGCCAGTTTATTCTTCTGGAAGCCTGTGTGGGCAGTGCCAGTTTATTCTTCTGGAAGCCTGTGTGGGCCGTGCCAGTTTATTCTTCTGGAAGCCTGTGTGGGCAGTGCCAGTTTATTCTTCTGGAAGCCTGTGTGGGCCGTGCCAGTTTATTCTTCTGGAAGCCTGTGTGGGCAGTGCCAGTTTATTCTTCTGGAAGCCTGTGTGGGCCGTGCCAGTTTATTCTTCTGGAAGCCTGTGTGGGCCGTGCCAGTTTATTCTTCTGGAAGCCTGTGTGTGCCGTGCCAGTTTATTCTTCTGGAAGCCTGTGTGTGCCGTGCCAGTTTATTCTTCTGGAAGCCTGTGTGTGCCGTGCCAGTTTATTCTTCTGGAAGCCTGTGTGTGCCGTGCCAGTTTATTCTTCTGGAAGCCTGTGTGCCGTGCCAGTTTATTCTTCTGTAAGCCTGTGTGTGCCGTGCCAGTTTATTCTTCTGGAAGCCTGTGTGTGCCGTGCCAGTTTATTCTTCTGGAAGCCTGTGTGTGCCGTGCCAGTTTATTCTTCTGGAAGCCTGTGTGCCGTGCCAGTTTATTCTTCTGTAAGCCTGTATGGGCCATGCCAGTTTATTCTTCTGGAAGCCTGTGTGTGCCATGCCAGTTTATTCTTCTGGAAGCCTGTGTGGGCCGTGTCAGTTTGTTCACCTCTTCTTCTGTAGAGTTTTGGGGTTTATCCAGGTTTCCTGGGGAATAATCTCATCTCTGACTGGATTGTATTTGTCTCAGTAATTGATCTACCCAAGATCTTGGCATTGACACTCATTTATAATGCTTAACCCTTTCACAGGTCACTGCTCTTTGTGACATTCTGACTTCATGGTGGGATGATTTATCTGAATAACACCTAACCCTTCTGGGACACCGTACCTTCCTTTCTTTCTTCCAGTGTCAATGGAGAAAGCCAGGTAGAGAAGCGCTGAGTCACTGAGAAATGTCTCCTTATCAATTAGAAAAGAGTTTGGCCTATGGCCATTTGTTATCAATGTACCTTGTTGAGACAGTGAATATCCATTGTGAATCTGTCCGACAGTGTCCTCATCAAATGACCCATCCCTCCATGTATTTCACACTTCGTTTGTTCTCACCCATATTGCCCCCAATTCCAATAACGTGGCGGCTCAAGTCTGTCCTTCAGGAATGGACCAATGGAAATCTCTCCTAACCGAGACCAGCTGCAGACAGACAGGATGGAGCAGGGCCAAGAAGAAGGTTATCCCTGGGTAGATAAGTCCATGGCTCCTCAATGCTCTGTCACCCCTCCCTCCTCTGCAGAGCTGTAAATCTCTCTATAGTCAGATCAGACCAGACCAGGGCAGGATAGGACAGGATACACCGTGCCTGCCCTGTGCGTGTGTGCAGTCCTGGCAGCTGGACTTTAGGGGAGCAGTCAAACACACTCATGGCGGTCAAGTCAGCCAAGTTCACTTCCATAGCAGGAGTTTTATTGGAACAGGACTATCCATTATCAACGCGACTTGACATATTATCCATCATGATTTAGGCTCCAATTGTTTTTATAGAGATGGAGCATGGTTAGGGAGACAGCAGATGTCTCTGGTAGTGATATTACCACCGAACAATGCACAACAACAAAATCTTTCTTGGTTACACGTTGTGCATTTTATAAGAATGGGCTCCTGAGCGGCGCAGCGGTCTAAGGCACTCCATCTCAGTGCAAGAGGTGACACTACAGTCCCTGGTTCAAATCCAGGCTGAATCACATCTGGCTGTGATTGGGAGTCCCATCGGTTGGTGCATAATTGGCCCAGTGTTGCCGGGGTAGGCCGTCGTTGTAAGTACAAATTTGTTCTTAACTGACTTGCCTAGATAAATAAAAAATGCAATAATAAGACATTTTGTGTGTGTGAGAGCATGAATGAGGGCACAGCAAAGCAGGATGTCTTTCATTTCCCGGCTGTGGGTGCCAACCCTCTCTCTCCGCCCCATTTCCCTGCCTGGGGTAGCTGAGGGCCAGCCAGCAGGTGGTGCCGTGGCATCTCCAGTACCTCATCACTCCCAGATGAAGGTGGTAAAGGGATTTGGCAGATCCACTTCTTAATAATGCTCACCTGCTGAGAGGCCCTCTCTGGGCGGCTTATCATCAGCGATGGCAGATAGAAAGGATGCCTTTCAGGGGCCCAGGGTTATCATATCTCTCTCCTCTCTCTTTATCTCTCTCTGATTCTCTCCCTTTATTTCTCTCCCTTTCCCTCCCCCTCTATCACTCCCTTTCCTGCACTGTGCGGGCCAGGTTGTGCAGAGGGAGAGAAAAGGGGTCTTTAACATCTCATAAAAAAACAGATATATGATAGTTGATGCCAAAAACATTGTTTCGTATTTTTTATAGTTACAGTTGCCACAATATGTTGTTCACAGCATATAGAAAGTAAATATTGTTTGACTTCACCTTTAATATTTTTTTATTTTTTATTTTTTATTTATTTCACCTTTATTTAACCAGGTAGGCAAGTTGAGAACAAGTTCTCATTTACAATTGCGACCTGGTGATATTGCACTGATATTGCATGTATTGGTAACTTAAGTAAAGGAAAATATATTTTAAAAAATCTACAAATATTTTATTTACAGTACCAGTCAACAGTTTGGACACACCTACTCATTCCAGAGTTTTTCTTTATTTTAGCTATTTTCTACGTTGTAAAATAATAGTGAAGACATCACATCTATGAAATAACACATATGGAATCATGTAGTAACCATAAAAGTGTTAAACAAATCAAAATATATTTTATATTTGAGATTCTTCAAAGTAGCCACCCTTTAAGGCTATCTTCTGTATACCACCAATACCTTGTCACAACACAACTGATTGGCTCAAACGCATTAAAAAGGAAAGAAATTCCACAATTTAACTTTCAACAAGGTATACCTGTTAATTTAAATGCATTCCAGGTGACTACCCCATGAAGCTGGTTGAGAGAATGCCAAGAGTTTGCAAAGCTGTCATCAAGGAAAGGGTGGCTACTTTGAAGAATCACAAATATAAAATATATTTTGATTTGTTTAACACTTTTATGGTTACTACATGAGTCCACATGTGTTATTTCATAGTTTTGATGTCTTCACTATTATTCTACAATGTAGAAAATAGTAAAAATTAAGAAAACCCTGGAATGAGTAGGTGTGTCCAAACTTCTGACTGGTACTGTATATATACACTGCTCAAAAAAATAAAGGGAACACTTAAACAACACATCCTAGATCTGAATGAAAGAAATAATCTTATTAAATACTTTTTTCTTTACATAGTTGAATGTGCTGACAACAAAATCACACAAAAATAATCAATGGAAATCCAATTTATCAACCCATGGAGGTCTGGATTTGGAGTCACACTCAAAATGAAAGTGGAAAACCACACTACAGGCTGATCCAACTTTGATGTAATGTCCCTAAAACAAGTCAAAATGAGGCTCAGTAGTGTGTGTGGCCTCCACGTGCCTGTATGACCTCCCTACAATGCCTGGGCATGCTCCTGATGAGGTGGCGGATGGTCTCCTGAGGGATCTCCTCCCAGACCTGGACTAAAGCATCTGCCAACTCCTGGACAGTCTGTGGTGCAACGTGGCGTTGGTGAATGGAGCGAGACATGATGTCCCAGATGTGCTCAATTGGATTCAGGTCTGGGGAATGGGCGGGCCAGTCCATAGCATCAATGCCTTCCTCTTGCAGGAACTGCTGACACACTCCAGCCACATGAGGTCTAGCATTGTCTGGCATTAGGAGGAACCCAGGGCCAACCGCACCAGCATATGGTCTCACAAGGGGTCTGAGGATCTCATCTCGGTACGTAATGGCAGTCAGGCTACCTCTGGCGAGCACATGGAGGGCTGTGCGGCCCCCCAAAGAAATGCCACCCCACACCATGACTGACCCACCGCCAAACCGGTCATGCTGGAGGATGTTGCAGGCAGCAGAACGTTCTCCACGGCGTCTCCAGACTCTGTCACGTCTGTCACGTGCTCAGTGTGAACCTGCTTTCATCTGTGAAGAGCACAGGGCGCAAGTGGCGAATTTGCCAATCTTGGTGTTCTCTGGCAAATGCCAAACGTCCTGCACGGTGTTGGGCTGTAAGCACAACCCCCACCTGTGGACGTCGGGCCCTCATACCACCCTCATGGAGTCTGTTTCTGACCGTTTGAGGAGACACATGCACATTTGTGGCCTGCTGGAGGTCATTTTGCAGGGCTCTGGCAGTGCTTCTCCTTGCACAAAGGCGGAGATAGCGGTCCTGCTGCTGGGTTGTTGCCCTCCTACGGCCTCCTCCACGTCTCCTGATGTACTGGCCTGTCTCCTGGTAGCGCCTCCATGCTCTGGACACTACGCTGACAGACACAGCAAACCTTCTTGCCACAGCTCGCATTGATGTGCCATCCTGGATGAGCTGCACTACCTGAGCCACTTGTGTGGGTTGTAGACTCCATCTCATGCTACCACTAGAGTGAAAGCACCGCCAGCATTCAAAAGTGACCAAAACATCAGCCAGGAAGCATAGGAACTGAGAAGTGGTCTGTGGTTACCACCTGCACAACCACTCCTTTATTGGGGGTGTCTTGCTAATTGCCTATAATTTCCACCTGTTGTCTATTCCATTTGCACAACAGCATGTGAAATTTATTGTCAATCAGTGTTGCTTCCTAAGTGGACAGTTTGATTTCACAGAAGTGTGATTGACTTGGAGTTACATTGTGTTGTTTAAGTGTTCCCTTTATTTTTTTGAGCAGTATATATATATATATATATATATATATATATATATATATATATATATATATATATATATGGTGGATTTGAAATGATGCAGACAATTACATTGATGGAAGCCACAATCTATCTGCAATACTAAAGCAGATCTACCGCCTATTTAAAAAAAATACATAAAAAATACATATGTCCCGTTCCCTGTAACAATACATAATAAATATCCTACTAAGACATTACTGAATTACTGAAAAAAGTAACAGCAACTAGACTATCCATTATATCATGGATTCTTTCATGGAAGAGACAGAATTATATCATATGTATCTATGTGAGTGGGGTGATATGTGCACTTCACAGAGACCTAATAATTAATACAACATGCAGCTTATGGTACAAAGCTTCCGGCAAATGCTTTGGATGCATTGCCAATTTTCCGTCCATGCAGCACATGTAATCATGATACACTACAACAAATGGGCCGCAAAGCATCAAATCGAAGACTCTTGAATGAAAAGCATTGACCTATTATGACAAGCTGGTGAAAGGGCTGGCATGTGGGTGAATCTCCACCGGTTGGGACTCAAAACAAGCCTTGTCTCATTAGAACAGGAGAATAGATGTGTATAGGAGACATGGAATCTCATTTCCACTGTATCTCTTTACGCCCTCGAGGAGAAGCCAACACTCCGCCAATCAGAATTGCAGTCTGAGCAGTAGGCTCCACATCAGATGTGTGGAAATGCCTTTCCTCATTACTTCTGCATCCCTGTACTTTCTCTGCCATTCTGTAGCATGGCATCTCAGCCATTATGTGAATGGAAATCAAGTTGAAGCAAACAGGTATGAGTCAGAGCGTCTCAGACACTCTAACAGCACATGTTTAAAACATAGGACACAGCAAGACTTGGCGACTGGCCATTGTTTCAGTGGTTTAATTATTTTGGGCTAAGGGAGAGATAACAGGTATATGGGACAGGTGTGTTCAGATTTCAGTTGGAGATAATGGGATCCGAGAGGAGGGGTATTGTACAGTATATCTCACCTGCTAAGCAATGTTACATTCACAAGTGGTTTGACCAGATTCTGGGAGAAATCTCTGCAATATAATATGCTGAGAAAACAGTGATGAAATACAATGTTTATGTCCTTTTCCATTATTTTATCCAAAAGGCTGTGGATAGCCCTCTGAAGTTATTTTGTGTAGTTTTGCTGGAGTCAAGCATCCCCTACTGTTGGCTGGGGGTGTTAGGGGAGAGTAAGGCATTGTCACGCTTTGCGGCTGATTGATCGTGTGGTGTGTGTGTTTGTGTTTGTGTGGTGTTCTTGTTTTGCAGTCATGTTTCAGTTGGGTTGGTGTGTTCTATGCTTTTCTCCATCATAAACTTGACTGTGTTCCATTCATGTGTTTTTCCTCAGTGCGTGTCACTAGCCTCAACTCACCTAGGAAGCTAATATAGTTTTTGTTCAGTGCGCATCATTAGCCTCAACTCACCTAGAAAGCGAATATAGTTTCCTCAGTGTGTGTCATTAGCCTCAACTCACATAAGACGCTAATTTAGTTTTTCCTCATTGTGCGTCATTAGCCTCAACTCACCTAGGATGCTAATTTAGTTTTTCCTCATTGTGCGTCATTAGCCTCAACTCACCTAGGACGCTAATTTAGTTTTTCCTCAGCGCGTGTCATTAGCCTCAACTCACCTAGGAAGCTAATTTAGTTTTCCTCAATGCATGTCATTAGCTTCAACTCACCTAGGAAGCTAATTGAGTTTTTCCTCAGTGTGTGCCATTAGCCTCAACTCACCTAAGAAGCTAATTTAGATTTTCCTCAGTGCGTGTCATTAGCCTCAACTCACCTAGGAAGCTAATTTAGTGTATTTTGGTCTCGGTTGCTGCTCTCCCAACTGCCTGAGGAAGACCAACAGTGTGATGAGGAAACCATCTGCTTCACGTCTTTCCTCTCCCCAGAGTCCACATGTTGGGAGATGATGTGGCCTCGTTTGTGATTAAACTGCCGTAGCATGGAAAATGTTCACTGGCTTTCTTCCTGGCACATAGCTTGCTACGTGAACACAGGCATCTGTCTTTCAACCATCATGTTTTCATGGACTAAATCAGTCACAGTTTTGATTTGTGAATTTATAATTTGAGCTCAGGGGTTGGATGAGCTCTCCATTAAACCAAAACACAGGTTGCTTCTTCAACCTCCATAGCTCCATGATGATCCACCCTGGGAAGCCGTGTAGTTTCTGTGGTTGGAACAAAGCTGTGAATATTCAGTATAGTGGACTGGGTAGAGCCACTGATCTGATCTGAACTGATCTGACATTGCAGTTTACTCCCTTCAATATTGAATACCTGTGTTGTTTCCTTCCTGTAACATATAGAAGCCTGGCCTGTCCCAGATATCCACAGTCACAGCCCCCCTTTGGCGAACTTCACCATCAGGCCCGTATGGAGCTACACAGCTCCGACTTCCTTGGGTTTGATGTAAAGACAATGTATGCTTTGATCAGCCATGTTCCATCGCTATAGCATCTCCTTCTGTGTTGAGTGTTTGAACAAACAGGAGGAGACAGCTGCTTGACTGTACATAACTTTGCCCCGGGCCAGAACACGCCCACCAGATGAGTTGGAAATTCTTATACATGACCATAAATATGCAAATGAGAAACAAGACTCAAAGACTTCATACTTCATCATCAATTATCATGAGATATATATTTTTAACGCTGTAGTGCTATGTCAGAGAAGATTGGAGTCGGTGTGATGTGTGGAGGGATATTATATGCACACATTTGACACAATTATAGGATACTAGCATACAATAGTTCCATTATACTGAATCCAAATTACACTGCATAACAGTAACATGTAATGACCTTCCTTCAGCAGAAAATTGTGCATGGTATAGAATCGCTGCCATTTGGCCAGAGGCAAGCGAGTGCCGGTGCACGCACATTCCAACACAAAACATCCAACAAGCCGTCTCATGTATAAAGCAGAGGTGGGGCAACATCACTCATCATCTCGACTCCTAATAAGTAACAACCTAGAGTCATTGGAGTAAAGGAAAGCAAAGCCTGAGAGACATCATTCCCTCTGCTCTCGTTTGCTGCTGCGGACTGCAGGATGCTTGACAAACTGATAGTATCCAGCTGCACAACCTAGGTCTTATCAGAGGGCTTTTCTTAGGGAGGATCAGTGTCCGTCTGTGGTTGGAGGGCTGGGCCTCCTGACTCCCTCCCTTGATAGGTTAACAATGCTTGACTGCCAGGCATGAATCCAAAAGGCATCCGGAGGATCGTATTGGTGGAGTTGTTCATGCAGAAGGAGCATGCATGGAGACTTAGCTAGTCTGGCTCCTTTCTCAGACTTTTCAGCCGAGTATTCACATGTTATGGCTGTCACAGGAGTTCACACACTCAGTTACACACGCATGCAGACAGAGTGTTTGGGCCATAGAGATATACTGTACTATATTCTATATCTGTAGTTTGTGCAGTCTTTCATGCCGATTAGCCGATTGCGCTATGTATTTTTCTCAGAGAACGATTACAGTCAGTCAATATTACTGGAGACCAGATTTAATCTGTAGGACATGATCCATGTTTCCTAGCTGGGTCACCATAAGGTACATTGAACAACTGTGCTGCTGTCTAAATAGTTCCAGGCTTCCCTTGTTATTTTTACCTGAATGAAGTGGTGCAGCTGGAAAATAAATGGCATTTTACACCCATCTCATGACTGAGCCTAGTGAGATGGAAGTCAATGAGGAGTAAAAATCTGTCTGGCTTTTCATTGAAACTGACTGAGTGATTCTTCAATTCAAGCCCATTCACTAACAGTTCCAGTAAGGCTGACTCCCATCAGCCATCTTGTGTGGCGGGCGGATGACGCATTGTGCTGCTGCTCGGCGGCGCACGCTAACTTGCTAAATGAACAGCAGACATGGAAAAGCCATTGTGCCTGCCAGGGGAGGAAAGCAAGAGCTCAGCACTCAGGCTTTGAAAGTACGCTGTTTGAAATGTAGGCCACCGAAAGAATCGGCACAGCAAATTAGTAGCTCAGGTTGTCGAGCAGGCACACAATAGCAGGACAGGCTCATATATCAGCTCAGTGGCTCTAGCTCATAGTAGTAGAGGGAGTAGTAGAGAGTATGGAGAGGCCAGGGTGGCCTGGTGGACAGCCAGGCAAGGTTTACAGTGCCTGAGGATGAGGCCCATACAGAGGCTCTCCTGTCTGATGGCAGGCCCAGATGTGGATGCTGAGCTGCAGGCTGCAGGGACCAGGCACGTCAGGCCAGTCCACAACAGACCCCACCACCCTGGGGACCACCACGTGATTTATGGTACTCAAAACCCCACTTCCTATTCCCACTCTGCTCCTGCACCAGAACTATCTTTATTTGTCCAGGCCGCTCTGTTTCCGTATTCAGACCCAGCCAAGTCTCCGGGAATGAAATGCCTGCCTGCAGGAGAAGAGCACCTTTAAAATACATCAGCTCCCTGTTTTAAAATGTGGCGCTTGTTGGACCTTAGGGACTGGATAATATGGGTCAAGCAGAGGAGGCTGGTGGGAGGAGATATAGCTGGATGGGCTCATTGAGCCCGTCCTACTGTAGCTCCTCCCACCAGCCTCCTCTGGGGTCAAGGCCCATAGAGCATCTCTGTCAACAATGAGGCTTTTTGTGGCCAGGAGTATGGACTGGAAAGCTGGCAGCCTCATCTGCAGGATTCTATACTGTTACAGCTCAGCCTCTGCTGTAGTCAGATCAGGAAATGCCTACATGCACATTGGCAACACATGGCATGGGTTTCCTCTGTTCATTCACCTCTCCTCCAGTAGATGGTGCTCCATTCCACTCAAAATCTTTGATGTCCTCCACTAGACTGCACAACGCTGCATAAGGACATTTCATAAAAGCCCACCATCTGAAAACATTATGAAGTGTATTGTTATCATTTTCTGTGATTGATAAATTACAGGAAACGCTATGTTATATTTTTATATATTGCTATGTTTTATGATGTCATGATATCATCCTCATTGCAGAACATGGAAGATAGAATTTGAGGCCTTGTGTCTTTTAGACAAGGCCCGAATTCCCCCCCCCCCCACACACACATGCAGTCTTGTACAGCTAACCGTGTGGGGACACACAATTCAGTCCCATTCAAAATCCTATTTTCCCTAACTCCTAACCCTAAACCTAACCTGTACTCTTACCATAACCCTTACCTCAACCCTAACCCTAACCTTAGCCCAAAAACCTAACCCTAACCTTAATCCAAAAACCTAACCTTAACCCTAACCCAGCTCCTAACCCTAACCCTAAAACTAACCCTAGCTCTTAACCCTAACCCTTAACGGAATTCTAACACTAAGTCTAACTTTAACCCTAAACCCCCTAGAAATAGCATTTGACCTTGTGGGGACCAACAAAATGTTCCCAGTTGGTCAAATGTTTGTTAGAATTAGTGTTAGGGCTAGAATTCCGTTAAGGGTTAGGGTTAGGAGCTAGGGTTAGTTTTAGGGTTATGGTTAGGAGCTAGGTTTAGAGTTAGGGTCCCTAAACCCCCTAGAAATAGCATTTGACCTTGTGGGGACTAACAAAATGTCCCCAATTGGTCAAATTTTTGTTTGTTTTCTATTCTTGGTCCCCACAAGAATAGTTAATAGTCCACACACACACACACACACACACACACACACACACACACACACACACACACACACACACACACACACACACACACACACACACACACACACAAAATCGTCTTATCTTTTCCTGTCTTCTCAATACCATACTCTCCCTATCTGCTGTAAATCCCAGCAACGGGGAGTGTGTGGCAGAGATGATTGAAGGTATGATTGTGTTTGGTTAGGGACGAGCTCAGGTGATGCCATATCCAGTGAGTGTATTGCTCCGTGGGCAGGTTCATAAGGACCACAGTTATTTGTGTTTGCCCTGGGATCTATATGAAATCCATGTCTGTGTGTGGTGTTCTAGTCAAGCCCAGCTGGGCCTCTCTGTGCTGGGCCTGCCTCCACTGGGCTCTCCCTGGGTGGGTTGGGGGGTTGGATTTGCCTGGGAGTATCAGCACATGGCTCTCACCCTCTCAACTGACAGCTGCCAACACTGCAGTCTGTCTCCCCTGGCGAGTGTCTGACTCTGAACCTCCCACGTCACAAACTTAAGCCCCGTTGGCACGTGTTCCCTCCATAAACTCCCCCCCCCCCCCCGCAGCTTACTGCTATCCTGTGCTAGAGGTGACTTCTCTGAGTGGATCTGGGTATGTACTGGATCAGATATTATATTAGGGTCTGTACTGGATCAGAGATTATATTAGGGTCTATACTGGATCAGATATTATATTTGTGTCTGTACTGGATCAGATATTATATTAGGGTCTATACTGGATCAGATATTATATTAGGGTCTGTACTGGATCAGATATTATATTAGGGTCTATACTGGATCAGATATTATATTAGGGTCTGTACTGGATCAGATATTATATTAGGGTCTATACTGGATCAGATATTATATTAGGGTCTGTACTGGATCAGATATTATATTAGGGTCTGTACTGGATCAGATATTATATTAGGGTCTGTACTGGATCAGATATTATATTAGGGTCTATACTGGATCAGATATTATATTAGGGTCTGTACTGGATCAGATATTATATTAGGGTCTATACTGGATCAGATATTATATTAGGGTCTATACTGGATCAGATATTATATTAGGGTCTGTACTGGATCAGATATTATATTAGGGTCTATACTGGATCAGATATTATATTAGGGTCTATACTGGATCAGATATTTGTAACGCCGGTCGTCAGGAATGGACCAAGGCGCAGTGGGTTGAGTGCTCATAATTAACTTTAATGAAAACACTTATACAAACAAAACAAAACGATGGACGACGAATACAGACTTGAAGGCGAACGACAGCAATTCAAGTGACAACCTCCCACAAATTACAAACACAAACACACCCTAATATATAGGACTCTCAAACAAAGGTTATTAGACAACACCTGCCTTCAATTGAGAGTCCACACCCCAATTAACTAAACATAGAAACAGACCAACTAGAAAGAACATAGACTAACAGAGCAGTGACCAAAAACCCCGGAATACATAAATCAACTACCCTCTACATAATACACACCCCGAACCACATAAACCAAATACCCTCTGCACGTCCTGACCAGCCTACACTAACAAAATAACCCTCATACTGGTCAGAACGTGACAATATTATATTAGGGTCTGTACTGGATCCGATAGTATATTAGGGTCTGTACTGGATCAGATATTATATTAGGGTCTGTACTGGATCAGATATTATATTAGGGTCTATACTGGATCAGATATTATATTAGGGTCTGTACTGGATCAGATATTATATTAGGGTCTGTACTGGATCAGATATTATATTAGGGTCTGTACTGGATCAGATATTATATTAGGGTCTATACTGGATCAGATATTATATTAGCGTCTGTACTGGATCAGATATTATATTAGGGTCTGTACTGGATCAGATAGTATATTAGGGTCTGTACTGGATCTGATATTATATTAGGGTCTGTATTGGATCAGATATTATATTAGGGTCTATACTGGATCAGATATTATATTAGGGTCTGTACTGGATCAGATATTATATTAGGGTCTGTACTGGATCAGATATTATATTAGGGTCTGTACTGGATCAGATATTATATTAGGATCTATACTGGATCAGATATTATATTAGGGTCTATACTGGATCAGATATTTGTAACGCCGGTCGTCAGCAATGGACCAAGGCGCAGTGGGTTGAGTGCTCATAATTAACTTTAATGAAAACACTTATACAAACAAAACAAAACGATGGACGACGAATACAGACTTGAAGGCGAACGACAGCAATTCAAGTGACAACCTCCCACAAATTACAAACACAAACACACCCTAATATATAGGACTCTCAAACAAAGGTTATTAGACAACACCTGCCTTCAATTGAGAGTCCACACCCCAATTAACTAAACATAGAAACAGACCAACTAGAAAGAACATAGACTAACAGAGCAGTGACCAAAAACCCCGGAATACATAAATCAACTACCCTCTACATAATACACACCCCGAACCACAAAAACCAAATACCCTCTGCACGTCCTGACCAGCCTACACTAACAAAATAACCCTCATACTGGTCAGAACGTGACATTACCCCCCCCCCCCCAAAGGTGCAGACCCCGGATGCACCTCACACACAAAAAAACAACAACAAATAACCCCCAAAACACTAATAAATCCCCAACAGTACATGGGAGGGAAGGGAGGGTGGCCACCGTCACCGACGGTGCTCCTGCAACACCCCCCCTAACCTCAATACTCCCCCCTCAGGAGGTGGCTCAGGAGCCGGACGCAGTCCCCACTCCACCCCTGGCTCACTCCCCTCATTAACTGTCTCTACAGTGATGTCCCTCTCTGTCGACCCCGGACTGTAGAACGACTCTAGGAGCTCTGGACTGTAGGACGACTCTAGGAGCTCTGGACTGTAGGACGACTCTAGGAGCTCTGGACTGTAGGACGACTCTAGGAGCTCTGGACTGTAGGACGACTCTAGGAGCTCTGGACTGTAGCCAGACTCACTCGGCTCTGAATAGTGGGCCGTCTCACCTGGTTCCGAACAGTGGGCCGTCTCTCTCCGGGGCACTGTCGCCGGAAGCTCTGGACGAGGCACTGTTGCCGGATGCTCTGGACGAGGCACTGTTGCCGGAAGTTCTGGACGAGGCACTGTTGCCGGAAGTTCTGGACGAGGCACTGTTGCCGGAAGTTCTGGACTGTAGCCAGACTCACTCGGCTCTGAACAGTGGGCCGTCTCACCTGGTTCCGAACAGTGGGCCGTCCCACCTGGTTCTGAACAGTGGGCCGTCCCACCTGGTTCCGAACAGTGGGACGTCTCTCTCCGGGGCACTGTCGCCGGAAGCTCTGGACGAGGCACTGTTGCCGGAAGTTCTGGACGAGGCACTGTTGCCGGAAGTTCTGGACTGTAGCCAGACTCACTCGGCTCTGAACAGTGGGCCGTCTCACCTGGTTCTGAACAGTGGGCCGTCTCTCTCCGGGGCACTGTCGCCGGAAGCTCTGGACGAGGCACTGTTGCCGGAAGTTCTGGACGAGGCACTGTTGCCGGAAGGCCTGGTGCATGGGGCTGGCTTAGGACGTGCCAGACTAAGGACACGCACCACATGGCTAGTACGAGGAACATGGACATGACGTGCTGGACTGGGCTGACGCACTGAAGCCTGGTGCGTGGTGCTGGTAATGGAGGTACCATACTGGAGACACGCACCTTAGGGCTAGTGCGTGGAGCGGGAACAGGACATACTGGACTGGGCTGACACACTGGAAGCCTGATGCGTGGTGCTGGATATGCCAGACTGGAAACACACACCTTAGGGCTAGTGCGTGGAGCGGGAACAGGACGTACTGGACTGGGCTGACGCACTGGAAGCCTGGTGCGTGGTGCTGGTACTGGATATGCCAGCCTGGAAACACACACCTTAGGGCTGGTGCGTGGAGCGGGAACAGGACGTACTGGACTGGGCTGATGCACTGGAAGCCTGGTGCGTGGTGCTGGTACTGGATATGCCAGACTGGAAACACACACCTTAGGGCTGGTGCGTGGAGCGGGAACAGGACGTACTGGACTGGGCTGACGCACTGGAAGCCTGGTGCGTGGTGCTGGTACTGCATATGCCAGCCTGGAAACACACACCTTAGGGCTAGTGCGTGGAGCGGGAACAGGACGGGTTGGACTGGGCTGACGCACTGGAAGCCTGGTGCGTGGTGCTGGTACTGGATATGCCAGCTTGGAAACACACACCTCACGGCTAGTGCGAGGAGCGGGAACAGGATATATTGGACCGTAAAGGCGCACTGGCGGTCTCGAGAGCAGTACTGGCTCCACCCTTCCTGGCTGGATGCCCACTTTCCCCTGACAAATGCGGGGCGCAGGTACTGCGCACACCGGCCTGTGAATACTAGGCCTCAACGCCGTGCACCTCACTCCAACGCACGGGACCTGTCTAATACTAGGCTGCCCCCAATAAGCACGGGGATTTGGCTTGCTGCTCAATCCTGGCCCTGCCAAACTACCCGTGTGCCCCCCCCCAAAAAAATTATTGGGACTGCCTCTCCGGCTTAATAGCCAGTCGTGTTCCCCTGTAGCGTTCCCGGTCTTCGCTCCATTTTTTCCATGGGCCCTCTCCGGCCATAATCTGTTCCCATGTCCATTTCTCCCGTTGGTCCAACTCAAATTCCCTTTGCTCCACTAAGTCCACCTGTTGCTCCTTCCTTCGCTGCTTGGTCCGGATTTGGTGGGAGGTTCTGTAACGCCGGTCGTCAGGAATGGACCAAGGCGCAGCGGGTTGAGTGCTCATAATTAACTTTAATGAAAACACTTATACAAACAAAACAAAACGATGGACGACGAATACAGACTTGAAGGCGAACGACAGCAATTCAAGTGACAACCTCCCACAAATTACAAACACACCCTAATATATAGGACTCTCAATCAAAGGCAACTAGACAACACCTGCCTTCAATTGAGAGTCCACACCCTAATTAACTAAACATAGAAACAGACCAACTAGAAAGAACATAGACTAACAGAGCAGTGACCAAAAACCCCGGAATACATAAATCAACTACCCTCTACATAATACACACACCCCGAACCACATAAACCAAATACCCTCTGCCACGTCCTGACCAGCCTACACTAACAAAATAACCCTCATACTGGTCAGAACGTGACAATATTATATTAGGGTCTGTACTGGATCAGATAGTATATTAGGGTCTGTACTGGATCAGATATTATATTAGGGTCTATACTGGATCAGATATTATATTAGGGTCTGTACTGGATCAGATATTATATTAGGGTCTATACTGGATCAGATATTATATTAGGGTCTGTACTGGATCAGATATTATATTAGGGTCTGTACTGGATCAGATATTATATTAGGGTCTATACTGGATCAGATATTATATTAGGGTCTGTACTGGATCAGATATTATATTAGGGTCTGTACTGGATCAGATATTATATTAGGATCTGTACTGGATCAGATATTATATTAGGGTCTGTACTGGATCAGATATTATATTAGGGTCTATACTGGATCAGATAGTATATTAGGGTCTATACTGGATCAGATATTATATTAGGGTCTGTACTGGATCAGATATTATATTAGGGTCTATACTGGATCAGATATTTCCTCCCTCATGATCTGTTTTGTTTTACTAATCTTGTTCTGCTTTATCCCTGCTTAACAGAAAGTCAGGATTTCAGTGGAGGTGTGGCTGAGTTATGCGTGGTCTCTGGCTCAGTCTGGGGCCAGGACCTGTTAGCAGACAGAGGAGCAGGGGAGGTTTGTGTCTGAAGGGGAGTGTTGTATGTCCCCCCTGCCTCTACATCGTAGGGAACACAGCTGTTTACAAAACATTTGGAAAGCAAAAACACACTCCAACATGAAAGAGCTCCCATTTTCCTTTCGGACTAATACATCTGTGACCCTCTGAGCCCTCAAAGCTGGGGCAACACAATTATCCCGTAGGACGTGATTCTCATCTAAGAATTACCACTGTTTTTCTCACCTTTTGGGATTTTTCCTGCCGGCATGCATACATTATTGCAGTGCTTGTGCTGGGTAAACCTCTTATGGTGTAATTATACTCAATTGCGTTGTCATGCAGAGGTTAACACGGTTGCAGTCACTTTTAAGATTGAAAAGGAAATGCGCATATTATAAAAACGTTCATCTTCAATCGCGAAACCTCCAAAGAAAAAACAACAATCCACATTTACATTAAACTTTCAGGTCAGCCACATTATTTTCACTTGACTGCTCCCTTGTCCTTCACATTACTTACACAGAGTCAATAATGTCGCTCCCAAAGGAAAACGGGCTCATTTTCATTTCCTGGTTAGTTGGCGTTCTCGTCTCCTTCAGTAGGTGTCGTTGTGGCTCTCTGTTCAACTCATGTCGCCCAGGCAACGGGGGCACTGCTGTGCACAAGGTTCTCATCCCCTTACCTTTCCAGACTACAGCAGCAACAATAGATGCGGTTTGAAACTCCCCTTAATCTGACTAATCCCCTTCCACTGAGTGGAGACCTCTCCTCTGTCTTTGGACCAGTGGTTGTTATTAAACTCTGCTATGCCCCTGAGGCTCCTATAGCCCTGAACCGGGCATATCAGGCTGGGTGCTGGTCGGGGGGGGGGGGTGGGGGGGGGACTTCCTGACTCCCCATAGTCATCATAGATCTACATTCACCCCATTGTGGAAGATGTGCTATCATTAAAAACCAGAGGGGGATTCCAATAACCGCTGCCAAACCAAATCATTACACGCTTCTGCGGCTTTCTGTTACTGTGCTATTAACTCTCATTATGAACACAATGGTAGCTACCCACAACGCCGCTCAGGAGTGGAGGGAACAGGCCACGTCTTCTGGCTGCTGTAAACTGTGAGAGGATGGTTGTTCCTGGCTGATACTGAGATGGAAGGAGGCAAACATTGGGTGTCGTGACCCTTGTCCCTCTGCTCTTCTGGGATCCACCTAAACACTGTTGAGGCCTCAGTCTTCCAGCCAGGACAACAATGGCAATAGAGACGAAACAAGATATACACAAAGCAACCATTTTACTTCAAAACTACAAGCTAGATATATGTGAACCATACTAATGTATCTAACCAGGTAGTTTAACAAGCAAAAAGGACCTAAAACTTATATTATGCAAGATCGATTCTTCGTGGGTAGCTAGCTAACAGTTCTTTGTGTCTATATAGCTAGCTAAGAGTACTAGTACCTAGCCAGTTAGCCCTATTGACTTATTATGGGCTTGCTATCTCAAATGAAATACAACTTTATTGGTCACAACACACGTGTTTAGCAGATGTTATTGCGGGTGTAGCGAAATGCTCCAACAGTGCAGTAATATCTAACAAGTAGTGTCTAACAATTTCACAACAATACACACAATACACACAAATCTAAAGTAAAGGAATGGAATTAAGAATATATAAATATTTGGACGAGCAATGTCAGAGCAGCATAGACTAAGATACAGTAGAATAGAATAGAATACAGTATATACATATGAGATGAGTAATGCAAAATATGTAAACATTATTAAAGTGGCCAGTGATTTCAAGTCTATATAGGGGAACAGCCTCTAATGTGCTAGTGGTGGCTATTTAACAGTCTGATGAAGCTGTTTTTCAGTCTCTCGGTCTCAGCTTTGATGCACCTGTACTGACCTCGCCTTCTGGATGATAGCGGGGTGAACAGGCAGTAGCGTGGGTGGTTGTTGTCCTTGATGATCTTTTTGGCCTTCCTGTGACATCGGGTGCTGTAGGTGTCCTGGAGGGCAGATAGTTTGCCCCCAGTGATGCATTGGGCAGACCACACCACCCTCTGGAGAGCCCTGCGGTTGTGGGCGGTGCAGTTGTCGTACCAGACGGTGATACAGCCCGACAGGATGCTCTCAATTGTGCATCTGTAAAAGTTTGTGAGGGTTTAAGATGCCAAGCCAAATTTCTTCAGCTTCCTGAGGTTGAAGAGGCGATTTTGTGCTTTCTTCACCACACTGTCTGTCTACAGTATGTAGGCAGGTAAACATGCCTAAATTAACACAACATGGATTTATTAACATATGAGATGTGAATAGGCAACAATTCATTGCGAAGTCGGAGTGTATTTTCTCCCGCTTCAGTTCAAATAATGGCTGGCATTGATTTCAAGAAATTGTGCATAATTTTTTACGTGGTTGCGTCATATTTCTTTGCATACTATCCGTTTGCATCGATGCGTGCTTCAAAATATGTACAAATGGAGTACGCATTTGAGAAGTGCCCTCCGTGCTCTGTTTCGCATACTTTCATTTGGACTCATACTCCGACCCTCCCGTGCTCCAATTTGAGTGCTCGGAGCACAGTAGTATGCATTTTGAGAAGTACCCAAGGTCTGCATCCCAAATGGCACCCTATTCCCTATGAAGTGCACCACCTGACCAGGGCACATTAAAGCACTATATAGGGAATATGGTGCCATTTTGGGACGTCACAGCAGCAAGGGTAGCAGTAGTTAGGTTAACAGTAGCTAGAGACACAGGAGCTAGGGTAGCTTTAGCTAGAGTCACAGCAGCTAGGGTAGCAGTAGCTAGAGTCACAGCAGCTAGGGTAGCAGTAGTTAGGTTAACAGTAGCTAGAGACACAGCAGCTAGGGTAGCAGTAGCTAGAGTCACAGCAGCTAGGGTAGCAGTAGTTAGGTTAACAGTAGCTAGAGTCACAGCAGCTAGGGTAGCAGTAGCTAGAGTCACAGCAGCTAGGGTAGCGGTAGCTAGAGTCACAGCAGCTAGGGTAGCGGTAGCTAGAGTCACAGCAGCTTGGGTAGCAGTAGCTTGAATCAAAGCAGCTAGGGTAGCAGTACCCAGAGACACAGCAGCTTGGGTAGCAGTAGCTAGGGTAGCGGTAGCTAGAGTCACAGCAGCTAGGGTAGCGGTAGCTAGAGTCACAGCAGCTAGGGTAGCGGTAGCTAGAAACACAGCAGCTTGGGTAGCAGTAGCTAGAATCAAAGCAGCTAGGGTAGCAGTACCTAGAGACACAGCAGCTTGGGTAGCAGTAGCTAGGGTAGCGGTAGCTAGAGTCACAGCAGCTAGGGTAGCAGTAGTTAAAGTCACAGCAGCTAGAGTAGCAGTTGCTAGAGACACAGCAGCTAGGGTAGTAGTAGCTAGAGACACCGAGCAGCCAGTTAAATTACATTAATGATCCTCTGGGTGTGAAGTGGCTGGAGATTTGGACAGGTGCTCTCCCCAGCTACACTCACATTTATAGCAACGCATGCAGCCAACCCTCTCACTGCCTAGCTGGTGAATAGGACTCTATACTCTACTTGCCTACTGGTTGGTTACCATGGCTCCTGACTGCTTTCATTTTGGTCTTGGAAAGCACAGATAAATAAAATAGAAGGAGGGGAGTGGTGGGGGGTGGAAAGGTTTCCCGTTGTCGGCGTTATGAACATTCTTCCTGTAGGTCTGGGGCATGTACAGTTAAACTTTAAATTGTTTCTTCTATGGCCTCCCGAGTGGCAAAGCGGTCTAAGACACTACATCGCAGTGCTTGAGGTGTCACTACAGACCAGGTTCGATCCCAGGCTGTGAGAGACCCATGAGGCGGCGCACAATTGTCCCAGCGTCGTCCGGGTTAGGGGAAGGTTTGGCTGACCGGGATGTCCTTATCCCATCGCGATCTAGCGACTCCTTGTGGTTGGCCGGGTGCATGCACACTGACTTCAGTCGCCAGTTGTATGGTGTTTCCTCCGACACATTGGTGAGGCTGGCTTCTGGGTTAAGCGAGCAGTGTGACAAGAAGCAGTGCGGTTTAGCATAGTCGCGTTTCAGAGGATGCATGGCTCTTGACCTTCACCTCTCCCGAGTCCGTACGGGAGTTGCAGCGATGGGACAAAACTGTAACTACCAATTGATATCACAAAAAGGGGGGGGGGAAGTACAATATTTAGCCGTCTCAAAATGCACATCAGCCAATTAAAATCGTTACTTGCACGTTATAGAACGCTACATTGTAGCTGGTCCCATCAGATAACCTGGCACACGTTAGCCCAATGCTAACCTCACCAGCTCACAGTGATTATTTCCTGTTACCATTTCCTCAACAACCTATCAAAGATCTTAGACTTTAAATCCATGAATCAATAGCATTTCTTAAAATAGGTCAACCCTGGCCACCAGTGGTACATTTTAAACCTAGAAATTCAAGGTTTACTTTCGTTCTGTTGGTCTGTAACAAAATGTTGTGTGCCAATATTGCATTGATGCATCCTTGACTAGGCTACTAGCTAGCTGCTTGTGTAACAGTATAGCTTCCGTCCCTCTCCTCGCCCCAACCTGGGATTGAACCAGGAACCCTCTGCACACATTGACAACAGCCACCCTCGAAGCATCGTTACCCATCGCTCCACAAAAGCCACGGCCCTTGCAGAGCAAGGGGAACAACTACTTCAGGTCTCAGAGCAAGTGACGTCACCGATTGAAATGCTATTAGCGCGCACCACCGCTAACTAACTAGCCATTTCACATCGGTTACACTCACCCCTTTCTTGACCCCCTCCTTTTCCGCAGCAACCAGTGATCCGGGTCAACAGCATCAATGTAACAGTTTAGCTTCCGTCCCTCTCCTCACCCCAACCTGGGCTTGAACCAGGGACCCTCTGCACACATCAACAACTGACACCCCACGAAGCATCGTTACCCATCGCTCAACAAAAGCCACGGCCCTTGCAGAGCAAGGGGAACAACTACTTCAGGTCTCAGAGCAAGTGACGTCACCGATTGAAACACTATTAGCGCGCACCACCGCTAACTAACTAGCCATTTCACATCGGTTACACTTGTACTAACATAAGACAAAAAAAAATGTTTTTACATAAATTAGGACCTTACAACATGTCCATTTATTGTACGTCATAGGAAAAAGAGACTTATGGACTTGTGAAATAGCAGTCCTGTACCATTACCACTGCTTCCTTGTGCCATATACTGTTTAATAGAATAGAATAACAGAAGCATTCTATTTTGTGAGGCATGTTGTAAACGTGGAGAAGGATGAAATCTCAGGGACACATCCTTTCTACATGCTGGGTACATAACCATACCTTGAAGCACACAGACTGTATGACATTGGCTTAGCCAGGAAAGAAAAGAAAAAAGCTTTTACTTGACAGATTTTCATCACGATCTGATTGATTTTTGCTGGGTTTTTCCTTTTGCTTAGTAATGTTGTTGGCTTCTGAAACTATACACACTTGAGGGGAGATACATAAATATACCTTTGAATCAATGGTGAACTGAATTTATATCAGTTACCTTGGTAACGGGAGGTTGTGCTATGCAATAAGAGGGAATACATTCAGTACAGTAGGCTAGATGAAGAGCAAAGACTGTTTTTCATGTAAAAGTTCAAATGAATGTTGCAAAACCTAGCCAAGGGAAGGAGATAAATTCAAATCTGGCAGTTGTATAACATCATTCAAAACCCCAGTTAACCTGCTGGATGCCAATCACGATCAAAGCAATATTATTTTTGATTTACAATAATCAAGGCCATTACTGGATCCGAGTATAGCTAAATACAATTGAGAGACACATAACACCAGGCATGGAATTGACATATTTCTGGAAGCCCATAGCTAATTAGTCCTAATTCAAATATCATAGGAGGTACAGTATGTAATAGTTAAACTGCATATTGAGCAGCTGTGTGCCAGTAATTTGGAGCTAGATTTTTCTCTCTTGTTTTGGATGAGCGGTCACCAAGCTGCAGTGATGATGGAGGGGAAGGCCCATGCCTGGCAGGGCACTACGCTGGCCATTGAAAAATGTTGGCGCACACAAAGAAATGCAGGCTCACAATGAAAAATATTTGAGGTAATAAAGCTAGAATCCTTAATTTTTCTAGGCGCGCTGGTGGTCCTGAATTTAAATTCTAGGTTGCACAGCAAAATATTTAGGCGCATATGCAAGTAAAATGGTCGCACTGTAGAGCCCTGCCAGGTATGGAACTCTGGGGCACGGTGGGTTTGGCCCAGGCGCACTCGCTGAGGGATTGATCGGCATGTCTTTGAGAAGGAAAGAGCAGTGAAGCAGTTTATTGAGTAGAAGGTGGGGGTTAGGGAGGATATTGGGCCCAGCTCAGCAACTTTTCACTCCCTGTTTGGGGCAGGCTCGCCCCCCTCCTATGGCCCAGTGACATTTGGAGCGTCAGCCCGAGAGACGCATGGCAGAGGCTGATAGATTTACTACTTAATGATCTGCCGATGCCCAGATGGAAGGACAGGACAGAATTGGGGACAAAGTCTTTGGAATTTGTTGTGTTTTGCAGTGGAATAGAGGTGTGAATCAGCAGAACACTGTAGTCTATTGGTTCACGTCCTCAATAAAAACAGTAGATGTTTGCTCCCACATCCTTATTAAGAGCATGAATCATGATGTTGTTTATTAGTTTGACAGGGACATGGTTCGACTCATGGTGGATGATGCTACAGAAATATCCGGCATGTCAACCCATTCTCATCCACCCCTAGCTGAGCTATTCTTAGCATCTGATTAAACATGCTATTTGTGCCAACAAAATTAACTTACCCATTTTTCATACAATTTGTGCTCAATAGTCCTAGGTCTGTAAATACACCATATCACCAAGAAAGCTTGCGTTATACAAAACGCTGAAAGGTACTATATCTATCAGAGTTTGCATATTTAGGCTGCCAAGACACGTAATCCTCTCTTGCATGTAATTCATGTGAGGCAATTTACTTATTTGTACATAAAACAGCCATCCGGCAAATAGACAACAAACCACAACCAAAGGTTGAAATGATCATGTTCTAAGTACGTTGGGAGTTATGTGGCTGGAAGCCAGAAACGGGCATGGATACAAGAGCTTTTGGAATGGGGTTATCTTGATTTCATTCTTTAGGCGTGGGAACACACTCTGTTCTTCCTGTTATCAGGGAACACACTCTGTTCTTCCTGTTATCAGGGAACACACTATGTTCTTCCTGTTATCAGGGAACACACCAAGACACGTAATCATCCGCTTCGCTTCAAGTCCTTAGGGACTGTGCAGTATTGTGTTTTTTTTAATGTATTATTTCTTACATTGTTAGCCCAGAAAACCTTAAGTGTTATTACATACAGCCGGGAAGAACTATTGGATATCAGAGAGACGTCAACTTACCAGCACAACCAGCACTACGACCATGAATACGATTTTCCCAAAGCAAATCCTTTGTATACACCTCCCAGGGCATTTGAGCTGATTCCAGAGGCCGACCCAAAACAACACCGTCGGAGGAGAGGGTGCCGGAGCTGTCTTCTAGTGAGGTTTCGGATGCGCACACACCACGCACCGCTTCCGAGAATATTACTCGCTAATGTCCAGTCCCTAGTTAACAAAGTCGATGAAATTAGGGCAAGAGTTGCTTTCCAAAGAGATATCCTGGATTGTGACCTACTCTGTTTTACGGAGACATTGCTAGCTGGGGACATGCTGCCAGAGTCCGTGCAACCAATGGGATTTTCAGTGCATCGCGCCGACAGGAACAAGACGGCCATCAAGGAACTTCACTGGACTTTATGCAAACTGGAAACAATATATCCCGAGGCTGCATTTATTGAAGCTGGGGATTAAAACAAATCTAATCTGAGAACAAGTCTACCTAAATTCTATCAGCATATCGATTGCAGTACACGAGTGAGTAACACACTCGACCACTGCTACTCTAACTTACGCAATGCATACAAGGCCCTCCCCCGCCCCTCTTTTGGCAAATCTGACCATGACTCCATCTAGTTGCTCCCCTCCTATAGGCAGAAACTAAAACAGGAAGCGCCCGTGCTTAGGTCTATCCATCGCTGGTCTGACCAATCAGATTCCCCGCTTCAAGATTGCTTCAATCATGTGGACTGGGATATGTTCCGGGTAGCCTCAGACAATAACATACGCTGACTTGGTGAGCAAGTCAATAAGGAAATGTATAGGAGATATTGTACCCACTGTGACTATTAAAACCTTCCATAACCAGAAACCGTGGATTGAACACAGCATTCGCGCAAAACTGAAAGCAGGTACCACCATGGCAAGGCGACTGGAAACATGACCAAATACAAACACTATAGTTATTCCCTCCGTAAGGCAATCAAACAAGCAAAGCGTCAGTATAGAGACAAAGTAGAGTCGCAATTCAACGGCTCAAACACGGGACGTATGTGGCAGGGTCTACAGACAATTACAAAAAGAAAACCAGCTCCGTCAAGGACATCAATGTCTTGCTCCCAGACAAATTAAACAACTTCTTTGCGTGCTTTGAGGAAAATACAGTGCCACTGACACGGCCTGCTACCAAAGACTGTGGGCTCTCCTTCTCTGTGGCCAACGTGAGTAAAATATTTAAACGTGTTAACCCTCGCACGGCTGCCTACCCAGACGGCATCCCTAGCCGCGTCCACAGAGCATACGCAGACCAGCTGGCTGGTGTGTTTATGGACATATTCATTCAATCCCTATCCCAGTCTGCTGTCCCCACATGCTTCAAGATGGCCACCATTGTTCCTGTTCCCAAGAAAGCTAAGGTAACTGAACTAAATGACTATCGCCCCGTAGCACTCACTTCTGTAATCATGAAGTGCTTTGAGGGACTAGTCAAGGATCATATCACCTCCACCCTGTTACCCTAGACCGCCCCAATAGGTCCTCAGACAATGCAATCGCCATCACACAACACACTGCCCTATCCCATCTGGACAAGAGGAATACCTATGTAAGAATGCTGTTCATTGACAACAGCTCAGCATTCAACACCATAGTACCCTCCAAACTCATCATTAAGCTTGAGACCTTGGGTCTCGACCACGCCCTGTGCAATTGGTTCCTGGACTTCCTGACAGGCCGCCCCTAGGTGGCGAAGGTAGGAAAAAACATTTCCACTCCGCTGATCCTCAACACTGGGGCCCCACAAGGGTGCGTTCTCAGCCCTCTACTGTACTCCCTGTTCACCCACGACTGCGTGGTCATGCACGCCTCCAACTCAATCATCAAGTTTGTAGATGGTAGGCTTGATTACCAACAATGACGAGACAGCCTACAGGGAGGAGGTGAGGGCCCTCGGAGTGCGGTGTCAGGAAAATAGCCTCTCACTCAATGTCAGCAAAACAAAAGAGGTGATCGTGGACTTCAAGAAACAGCAAAGGGAGCACCCCCCTATCCACGGGACAGCAGTGGAAAAGGTGGACATTTTTAAGGTCCTCTGTGTACATATCACCGACAAACTGAAATAGTCCACACACACAGGCAGTGTGGTGAAGAAGGCGCAACAAGGCCTCTTCAACCTCAGGAGGCTGTGAAAATTGGCTTGTCACCGGAACCCTCACTAACTTTTCAGGTGCACAATTGAGAGCATCCTGATAGGCTGTGTCACCGCCTGGTACGGCAACTGCACCACCCACAAACGCAGGGCTCTCCAGAGGGTGGTGCGATCTGCACAACGCATCACCGGGGGCAAACCAGCTGCCCTCCAGGACACCTACTACACCCAATGTCACAGTAAGGCAAAAAAGATCATCAAGGACAACAACCACCCGAGCCACTACCTGTTCACCCTGCTTCCATCCAGGAGGCGAGGTCAGTACAGGTGCATCAAAGCTGGGACAGAGAGATTGAAAAACAGCTACTATCTCAGGGCCATCAGATAGTTAAACATCCACCACTAGCAAAGAGAGGTGGCTGCCTACCTACAGACTTTATATCATTGGCAACTTTAATAAATGGAACACTCGTCACTTTAATAATGCACTTTAAGAATGTTTACATATCTCGCATGACTCATCTCACATGTACAGTTGAAGTCGGAAGTTTACATACACTTAGGTTGGAGTCATTAAAACTCGTTTTTCAACCACTCCACAAATTTCTTGTTAACAAACTATAGTTTTTTCAAGTCAGTTAGGACATCTACTTTGTGCATGACACAAGTAATTTTTCCAACAATTGTTTACAGACAGATTATTTCACTTATAATTCACTGTATCACACAATTCCAGAAAATGATGTCAAGGCTTTAGAAGCTTCTGATAGGCTAATTGACGCCATCTGAGTCAATTGGAGGTGTACCTGTGGATGTATTTCAAGGCCTACCTTCAAACTCAGTGCCTCTTTGCTTGACATCATGGGAAAATCAAAAGAAATCAGCCAAGACCTCAGAAAATTGTAGACCTCCACAAGTCTGGTTCATCCTTGGGAGCAATTTCCAAATGCCTGAAGGTACCACGTTCATCTGTACAAACAATAGCACGCAACTATAAACACCATGGGACCACACAGCTATCATACCGCTCAGGAAGGAGACGCGTTCTGTCTCCTAGAGATGAACGTACTTTGGTGTGAAAAGTGCAAATCAATCCCAGAACAGATGCTGGAGGAAACAGGTACAAAGTATCTATATCCACAGTAAAACAAGTCCTATATCGACATAACCTGAAAGGCCGCTCAGCGGCCACTGCAACAAAACCGGCATAAAAAAAGCCAGACTACGGTTTGCAACTGCACATGGGGATCGTACTTTTTGGAGAAATGTCCTTTGGTCTGATGAAAGAAAATAGAACTGTTTGGCCATATTGACCATTGTTATTACGGCCAAACAGGGGGATGCTTGCAAGCCGAAGAACACCATCCCAACTGTGAAGCACGGGGGTGGCAGCATCATGTTGTTGGGGTGCTTTGCTGCAGGAGGAACTGGTGCACTTCACAAAATAGATGGCATCATGAGGGAGGAAAATTATGTGGATATATTGAAGCAACATCAAGACATCAGTCAGGAAGTTAAAGCTTGGTAGCAAATGGGTCTTCCAGATGGACAATGACCCCAAGCATACTCCCAAATTTGTGGCAAAATGGCTTAAGGACAACAAAGTCAAGGTATTGGAGTGGCCATCACAAAGCCCTGACCTCAATCCTATGGAACAGTTGTGAGCAAAACTGAAAAAGTTTGTGCGAGCAAGGAGGCCTACAAACCTGACTCATTTTCACCAGCTCTGTCAGGAGGAATGGTCCAAAATCTACCCAACTTATTGTGGGAAGCTTGTGGAAGGCTACCCAAAATGTTTGACCCAAGTTAAACAATTTAAAGGCCATGCTACCAAATACTAATTGAGTGCATGTAAACTTCTGACCCACTTGGAATGTGATGAAAGAAATGAAAGCTGAAATAAATCATTCTCTCTACTATTATTCTGACATTTCACATTCTTAAAATAAAGTGGTGATCCTAACTGACCTAAGACAGGGAATTTTTACTATGATTAAATGTCAGGAATTGTGAAAAACTGAGTTTAATTGTATTTGGCTAAGGTGTATGTAAACTTCCAACTTCAACTGTATATACTGTATGCTGTGTCCTTCACTATCTATTCTTTACTATCTATTGCATCTTCACTGCTCTGTCACTGCTCAACCATATATTTTATACTTATATACTCTCATCCCATTCCTTTACTAGATTGTGTGTATTAGGTTTTGCTGTGTAATTTGTTAGATATTAGGTTTTGTTGTGGAATTGTTAGATATTACCTGTTAGATACTGCTGCACTGTCGGATCTAGAAGCTTAAGCATTTCGCTACACTCACAATAATATCTGCTAACCATGTATATGTGACCAATACAATTTGATTTGTATTGGTCCCCCCCCCCGGTCATTCTTGTTATCAGGTTACACTCTGTTCTTCCTGTTATCAGGGAACACACTCTGTTCTTCCTGTTATCAGGGAACACACTCTGTTCTTCCTGTTATCAGGTAACACACTCTGTTCTTCCTGTTATCAGGGAACACACTCTGTTCTTCCTGTTATTAGGTAACACACTCTGTTCTTCCTGTTATCAGGGAACACACTCTGTTCTTCCTGTTATTAGGTAACACACTCTGTTCTTCCTGTTATCAGGTAACACACTCTGTTCTTCCTGTTATCAGGGAACACACTCTGTTCTTCCTGTTATCAGGGAACACACTCTGTTCTTCCTGTTATCAGGGAACACACTCTGTTCTTCCTGTTATTAGGTAACACACTCTGTTCTTCCTGTTATCAGGGAACATTCACTGTTCTTCCTGTTATTAGGTAACACACTCTGTTCTTCCTGTTATCAGGGAACACACTCTGTTCTTCCTGTTATCAGGGAACACACTCTGTTCTTCCTGTTATCAGGGAACACACTCTGTTCTTCCTGTTATCAGGGAACACACTCTGTTCTTCCTGTTATCAGGGAACACTCTATGCTCTTTCTGTTGTCAGGGAAGCACCAAACTCACCATCAAGGATTTACACAGCGGGAGGTCAAACAAGGAACTGACCGCTCTGATTTCCTTTGGGCTAAATGTGATGCGTAGGAGATTTAAAAAATGGAAAGCACTTTTACTGTCTGGGCCTCTGTGACCTGAGCTTGTGTGTGGGCTTTTGTGAGTGTGTCAGTGTGTGAGTGTGCAATATGTGTGTGTGTGTGTGTGTTGCTGAGTACTCCTTCCCCCATGCTCATTAACTCTCTCCTCCATCTCCCTCTGGGAGCAGACGGTGGTGTGGTTCTTGATGACTACTGGGAGAGAGAGAGATAAAGATAAAAGGTTATTCCTATTATACAGGAGGGGACATCAAAGACACTACCACTCCCTGCATTTCAGAGTGGTTTCATTCTCTCATTGTATTTGCTAATCCTAAAAAGTGGACTTGTCCACTAACAATGAGGCTGGGGAATCGTTTGAAGTTTCAATTGAGGCACTCAGACATGCGATAGCACCGCAAGGAAAGCATCGCTTTCCCCAAAAATCTTCCATGTCATTAACATGACTACGAGGATAGGAAACCTACTGTACCGCACAATTTCTTCCAGTCTTTGAAAGAGAGACTTGCAGTGAAGTCACTCTCCTCCCATATACATCACACAGTGCATCCAGGCCCTCTGAGTCTCTCTCTCTGGGCAGGTTTTTAGAGTACTTTTTAGCTGTAGCTCCATGGCTGTCAGGTAGAAGCAGCATTGCTCATTAAAGGGTAATGGAAACACTAAGATTTAGAACGTGTAGTATTAGTGGATTGAGTACATCTCTTTCCTTAGATTTCCTTCCTAAAGTGTTTCCATTCTCCTTTAATAGCTATGTCTCGCTCTGTCTTGTTTCATGCCATCCAGCCTCCCAGCCAGCTCCAACAGATAGATTACTGTCCCCTCGACAGACAGGCAGGCAGACAGGCAGACAAGCAGACAGGCAGACAGGCAGGCAGGCAGGCAGGCAGGCAGGCAGGCAGGCAGGCAGGCAGGCAGGCAGGCAGGCAGGCAGGCAGACAGACAGACAGACAGACAGACAGACAGACAGACAGACAGACAGACAGACAGACAGACAGACAGACAGACAGACAGACAGACAGACAGACAGACAGACAGACAGACAGACAGACAGACAGACAGGGCATCTCTATGTGTGAATCTTAATTGGCACCTTTTTCCCTATCAAGTCCACTACTTTTGGGCTTTGGTCAAAATAGGGCCCTGGTCAAAAGTAGTGCACTATACATGGAATAGTAGTCCAATAGGGTGCAATTTGGGACACAGTCTCTCATTCACCCAGAGGAGGGGGATAACAGAAAATCCACTGGACCGGGGAGAGGGGGAATCGGAGGGCTGCCCAGAGAGCCTCCCAGGCAGAGGGTAAGGGATCGAAGGGCTGCCCAGAGTCCAGAGAGCCTCCCATGCAGAGGACGAGGGATCGGAGGGCTGCCCAGAGAGCCTCCCAGGCAGAGGGTAAGGGATCGAAGGGCTGCCCAGAGTCCAGAGAGCCTCCCATGCAGAGGACGAGGGATCGGAGGGCTGCCCAGAGTGCAGAGAGCCTCCCAGGCAGAGGGTGAGGGATCGAAGGGCTGCCCAGAGTGCAGAAAGCCTCCCAGGCAGAGGGCGACGGATCGGAGGGTTGCCCAGAGAGCCTCCCAGGCAGTGCACGTCTGGCAGGGTGACGGGTTAATGACAGGCCAGCAGGACATGGCTGAGCAACTGCCTCATATTATAATAAGGCCTGCTGTTGGAGTTGCATGGAGCTCCTGTCCCTGCTCCGACTGGCCACCCGGCTGGGCTCAACAGCGGTCCTCCTTGCACCACGGTAATTGTCCTGTGTAAACAGAAACAGCAGCCCCCCCACTCTTCCACTTCCTTCTCCTCCACTTCCCTCCTACTCTTCTTCCCCCTCTCCCACACACACACACACACACAAGGCCCTCTCCTATCATCTCCTTCATGCCCAGAGGTGAGAGGTTGGAAGTAATTGGATAGGTATCCATTGGAAACAGGCTGTGGTGTTGTGCCTATGCCCACATGGGATGCCCGCCCCCTCCCTGGAGCGCTAAGACAGCAGGCTGTCTCCTCAACACCCTGGAACTGTTGCAGCGTTTCCCTACTGTACCTGAGGGCTTACTATTCTGGTTACACACACACACACACACACACACACACACACACACACACACACACACACCCCCCCCACACACACACACCCCCACACACACACACACACACACACCGGTACTCACACCAGTACACACACACCCACACCCACACACACCAGTACACACACACACCAGTACACACACACACACACACACACACACACACACACACACACACACACACACACACACACACACGCACACACACAGTATTTACAAAGTCAATCTGTTGAGAAGGAGATTTCAGCATGGCCCTTCTAAATCTGACGGATGGTTTCCGTAAATTACTGCCTTTTCCACAGAACTTTGCAGGCCGAAATAAATCCCAGGAGGTTTCACACTATGCTGAGGAATGCCTGATGCGTTTGCCAACAAAGCACAGGCTCTAATTTGCTAATTTCTCACACATAACCGTGCATACATTCACACTCTACAGTCAAACCACCTTTGTACTGTGTTGGTTTGTTGCAGTGGTTGTTTGTTTAAGAGCGTAGTAGCAGTCAGCTCTTCTCTCCCACTGTTTTGTCCTCTTACCCAGGATGAGGGATGTAATGCAGTCTCAGGTTTCCCTCTATTTTCATGCTAAATTCTTGCCACCTCTGAAAAAAAATGTTAGATATAAAAATATATACACACACACTACTGGTCAAAAGTTTTGGAACACCTACTCAAGCACTTGTTGGCAACTTTTCCTTCACTCTGCAGTCCAACTCATCCCAAACCATCTCAATTGGGTTGAGGTCAGGTGATTGTGGAGGCCAGGTCATCTGATGCAGCACTCCATCACTCTCCTTCTTGGTCAAATAGCCCTTACACAGCCTGCAGGTGTGTTGTGTCATTGTCCTATTGAAAAACAAATTATAGTCCCACTAAGCGCAAACCAGATGGGATGGCGTATTGCTGCAGAATGCTGTGGTAGCCATGCTGGTTAAGTTTGCCTTGAATTCTAAATAAATCACAGACAGTGTTACCAGCAAAGCACCCCCACACCATCACACCTCCTCCTCAATGCTTCACAGTGGGAACCACACATGCAGAGATCATCCGTTCATCTACTCTGCGTCTCACAAAGACACGGCGGTTGGAACAAAAATCTAAAATTTGGACAGATTTCTACCGGTCTAATGTCCATTGCTTGTGTTTCTTGGCCCAAGCAAGTCTCTTCTTATTATTGATGTCCTTTAGTAGTGGTTTCTTTGCAACAATTCGGTCCTGATTCCCACAGTCTTCTCTGAACAGTTGTTGAGTTGTGTCTGTTACTTGAACTCTGTGAAGCATTTAATTGGGCTGCAATTTCTGAGGCTGGTAACTTTAACGAAATTATCCTCTGCAGCAGAGGTAACTCTTCCATTCCTGTGGCGGTCCTCATGAGAACCAGTTTCATCATAGCACTTGATGGTTTTTGCGACTGCACTTGAAGAAACTTTCAAAGTTCTTGAAATGTTCTGCATTGACTGGTCTTCATATCTTAAAGTAATGATGGACTGTCGTTTCTCTTTGCTTATTTGAGCTGTTCTTGCCATAATACGGACTTGATATTTTACCAAGTAGGGCTATATTCTGTATACCACCCATAACTTGCACAACACAACTGATTGGCTCAAACGCGTTAAGAAGGAAAGAAATTCCACAAATTAGCTTTTAACAAGGCACACCAGTTAATTGAAATGTATTCCAGGTGACTACCTCATGAAGCTGGTTGAGAGAATGCCAAGATTTTGAAACGCTGTCATCAAGGCAAAGGGTGGCTACTTTGAAGAATCTCAAATATAAAATATATTTTGATTTGTTTAACACTTTTTTGGTTGCTACATAATTCCATGTGTTATTTCATAGTTTTGATGTCTTCACTATTATTTTACAATGTAGAAAACAGTAAATATAAAGAAAAACCCTTGAATGAGTGTGTCCAACATTTTGACTGGTACTGTACATACACACTACCGTTCAAAAGTTTGGGGTCACTTAGAAATGTCCTTGTTTTCCAGGAAAACATACATGAAATGAGTTGTAAAATGAATAGGAAATAGTCAAGACATTGACAATGTTATAAATAATGATTTTTAATTGAAATAATAATTGTGTCCTTCAAACTTTGCTTTCATCAAATAATCCTCCATTTGCAGCAATTACAGCCTTGCAGACCTTTGGCATTCTAGTTGTCAATTTGTTGAGGTAATCTGAAGAGATTTCACCCCATGCTTCCTGAAGCACCTCCTGTCATAATCTTCATCGTCTGAAGAGGAGAAATCATCGGACCAATATGCAGCGGGTATATTGCTCATCTTCGTATTTATTGAAGGTAATCACAATTAAACAAAATAACGACGATAACAATCCAGTAAGGTGCACAGACTAAACCGGAAACAACCACCCACCAACACAAGTGAAAACACACACAACTAAATATGGCCTCCAATCAGAGATAACAAGAAACAGCTGCCTCTGATTGGAGGTCATTGACAAAACTAACATAGACATAGAAAAACTAGAAAAACCACATAGAAATAGAAAACATAGAACATAAACCAAAAACCCCGAAGCACACTAAACAAACACCCTCTGCCACGCCCTGACCAAACTACAATAACAAACAACCTCTTTTACTGGTCAGGACGTGACAGTACCCCCCCCCCCCCCCAAAGGTGCAGACCCCGGATGCACCGAAACACAAAAACCCCACAAAAATAACCCCAACTTAAAGGGAGGGAAGGGAGGGTGGCTGCCGTCACCGACGGTTCTCGTGCTACACCCCCCCTCCCCAATCCTCCAACTACGGAGGTGGCTCAGGCTCCGGCTTTAGTCCCCATTCTAACCTGCCCACCCCCCTTGAAGGCTCATGGCTGTAGACCACTGCTGAAGGCTCTAGGCTAAGGTGCGTCGCTGGAGACCTCGGGCTGAGGTGCGTCGCTGGAGACCTCGGGTTGAGGTGCGTCGCTGGAGACTCAGGGCTGAGGAGTGTCGCTGGAGACTCAGGGCTGTGGGCCGTCTCTGCAGGCTCCGGACTGTGGGCCGTCTCTGCAGGCTCCGGACTGTGGGCCGTCTCTGCAGGCTCCGGACTGTGGGCCGTCTCTGCAGGCTTCCGGACTGTGGGCCGTCTCTGCAGGCTCCGGACTGTGGGCTGTCTCTGCAGGCTCCGGACTGTGGGCCGTCTCTGCAGGCTCCGGACTGTGGGCCGTCTCTGTCGGTTCCGGACTGTAGGACGTCGCCGGAAGCACTGGACGGGGAACTGTCGCCGGAAGCTCTAGACGGGGCACTGTCGCCGGAAGCTCTGGACGGGGCACTGTCGCCGGAAGCTCTGGACGGGGCACTGTCGCCGGAAGCTCTGGACAAGGGAACTGTCGCCGGTAGCTCTGGACGGGGACTGCGCACTTAAGGCCTGATGCGTGGGGCTGGCTTTGGAGGCGCCAGACTAGTGACGCGCACCACAGGGCTAGTGCGAGGAGCAGGAACAGGACGTACTGGGCTGGGCAGGCGCACTGAAGGCCTGATGCGTGGGGCTGGCTTTGGAGGCGCCAGACTATTGACACACACCTCAGGGCTAGTGCGAGGAGCAGGAACAGGACGTACTGGACTGAGCAGGCGCACTAGTGGCCTGATGCGTGGGGCTGGCTTTGGAGGAGCCAGAACAGTAACCCGCACCACAGGGCTAGTGCGAGGATGAGGAACAGGATACACTGGATCTTGAATACGCACTGGAGGTCTGGAGCGCACAGCCTGCACAACCCGTCCTGTCTGGATTGTCACTGTAGCCATGCATGGGCGGAGTGCTGGCACAGGGTGAACTGGACTGTGCTGAGGCATGATGGCTGCCGTGCATAGAGCAGGCGCAGGGTAGCCTGGGCCTAAGAGGCGCACTGGTGGCCAGATGTGCTGTGCCAGCGCACTTCTCCCTGGCTGGATGCCCACTCTAGCACGGCACTTGCGGGGGGCTGGTATCAACCGTACCGGACTGTGTGTGCGGATGGGCGAGGCCGTGCGCACTTCCGCATAGCACGGTGCTCTCAACACCAAACGCTCCCCATAATAAGCATGAGGAGTTGGTTCAGGCCTATTGCCTAACTTACTCCAACTCCCCGTGTGCCCCCCCCCCAGAAATTTTTTGGGGCTGCCTCCTCACCTCCTGAAATGGAGGATATAGTGCCTCATACCTCTGACGCTCAGCCTTTGCTGCCTCCAGCTCCTCCTTCAGGCGCCGGTACTCCCCTGCCTGCCTCCAGGGTCCCTTTCCATCCATTATTTCCTCCCATGTCCACGACTCTAAGTAGCTCTCCTGCTGCTCCCTCCTCCGCTGCTTAGTCCTCTTATGGTGGGTGGTTCTGTCATATATCTTCCTCGTCTGAAGAGGAGAAATCATCGGACCAATATGCAGCGGGTATATTGCTCATCTTCGTATTTATTGAAGGTAATCACACTTAAACAAAATAATGACGATAACAGTCCAGTAAGGTGCACAGACTAAACCGGAAACAACCACCCACCAACACAAGTGAAAATACACACAACTAAATATGGCCTCCAATCAGAGATAACAAGAAACAGCTGCCTCTGATTGGAGGTCATTGACAAAACTAACATAGACATAGAAAAACTAGAAAAAACACATAGAAATAGAAAACATAGAACATAAACAAAAAAAAACGAAACACACTAAACAAACACCCCCTGCCACGCCCTGACCAAACTACAATAACAAACAACCCCTTTTACTGGTCAGGACGTGACACCTCCGACAATTTGGATTGGCTTGATGGGCACTTCTTACGTACCATACGGTCAAGCTGCTCCCACAACAGCTCAATAGGTTTGAGATCCGGTGATTGTGCTGGCCACTCCATTATAGACAGAATACCAGCTGACTGCTTCTTCCCTAAATAGTTATTGCATAGTTTGGAGCTGTGCTTTGGGTCATTGTCCTGTTGTAGGAGGAAATTGGCTCCAATTAAGCACCGTCCACAGGGTATGGCATGGCGTTGCAAAATGGAGTGATAGCCTTCCTTCTTCAAGATCTCTTTTACCCTGTACAAATCTCCCACTTTACCACCACCGAAGCACCCCCAGACATCAC